>NW_027515339.1:600000-820848 GCF_048772815.1 Callospermophilus lateralis
ACCAAAAGCTCTCTATAGGTTTAACGCAATGCCAATCAAAATCCCAACGGCATTTCTTGTAGAAATAGAGAAAGCAATCATGAAATTCATATGGAAAAATAAAAGACCCAGAAAAGCAAAAGCAATTCTAACCAGGAAGTGTGAATAAGGCGGTATAGCGATACCAGATTTCAAACTAAATTTCAGAGCAATAGTAACAAAGACAGCATGGTACGGGTACCAAAACAGGCGGGTGGACCAATGGTACAGAATGTAGGACACAGAGATTAATCCACAATGCTACAACAATCTTATATTTGATAAAGGAGTTAAAAGCATGCAATGGAGGAAGGATAGCATCTTCGACAAATGGTGCTGGGAAAACTGGAAATCCATATGTAACAAAATGAAACTGAATCCCTTTCTCTCGCATGCACAAAAGTTAACTCAAAATGGATCAAGGACCTTGATATCAAATCAGAGACATGGCATCTGATAGAAGAAAAAGTTGGCTACGATCTACATACTGTGGGGTCGGGCTCCAAATTCCTCAATAGGACACCCATAGCACAAGATTTAATAACTTGTATCAACACATGGGACTTACTCAAAGTAAAAATTTTTTTCCCAGCATAGAAACAATAAGAGAGGTAAATAGGGAGCCTACATCCTGGGAACAAATCTTACTCCTCACACTTCAAATAGAGCCCTAATATCCAGAGTATACAAAGAACTCAAAAAATTAAACAATAAGATAACAAATAACCCAATCAACAAATGGGCCAAGGACCTCAACAGACACTTCTCAGATGAGGACATATAATCAATCAACAAATACATGAAAAAATGCTCACCATCTCCAGCAGTCAGAGAAAGGTGAATCAAAACCACCCTAAGATACCATCTCACTCCAGGAAGATTGGCAGCAATTATGAAGTCAAACAACAAGTGCTGGCGAGGATGTGGGGAAACAGATACACTTATACATTGCTGGAGGGACTGCAAATTGATGCAGCCAATTTGGAAAGCAGTATGGTGATTCCTTGGAAAGCGGGGAATGGAACCACCATTTAACCCAGCTATTCCCTTTCTCGGTCAATTCCCTAAAGACCTAAAAATAGCGTGCTACAGGGACACTGCTACATCAATGTTCATAGCAGCACAATTCACAATAGCAAGACGGTGGAACCAACCTAGATGCACTTCAATAGATGAATGGATAAAAAAAATGTGGCATTTATACACAATGGAGTATTACTCTGCATTAAAAAATGACAAAATCATGGAATTTGCAAGGAAATGGATGGCACTAGAGCAGATTATGCTAAGTTAAACTAGCCAATCCCAAAAAAACAAATACCAAATGTCTTCTTTGATATAAAGAGAGTAACTAAGAACAGAGAAGGGATGAAGAGCATGAGAAGACGATTAACATTAAAACAAGGATGAGAGGTGGGAAGGAAAGGGAGAGAGAAGAGATATTGCATGGAAATGGAAGGAGACCCTCAGGGTTATACAAAATCACATACAAGAGGAAGTGAGAAGAAAGGGAAAAATAATACAAGGGAGAGAAATTAATTACAGTAGAGAGGGTAGAGAGAGAAGAGGAGAGGATAGGGGAGGGGAGGGGGATAGTAGAGGATAGGAAAGGCAGCAGAATACAACAGACACTAGTATGGCAATATGTGAATCAATGGATGTGTAAGTGATGTGATTCTACAATCTGTATATGGGGTAAAAATGGGAGTTCATAACGCACTTGAATCAAAGTGAGAAATATGATATATCAAGAACTATGTAATGTTTTGAAAAAGCATAAATAAAAATTTAAAAAAAGGAAACTAACTTTGGTGAATGATGCACGTGAATCCTAATATTTCTACAGTAACTGATCCAGTTTAATATCAATGCAAGTAGATTCTTTTGGTACATGATGTGTATTTTGACGTTTATTTTTATTCAACACTGGTACATTACAATTTCATCATTTTATGCACATTAAAGGATATATATTTCATCCACAATTTAGCAAATTTATAGGCATTTGTTTCATTTTCAATCACTTCCTGCTTCAGAACTCATGTCTTGCTCCATATTTCTTGACTGGTAATTTTATGAGACTTCTTTCCAAACACATTATTTTCAATTTCCATAATCATTTTGAAGCAAAACTCACACACACTTCATGATAAAAAATAACCCTAAGATGAAAATTAGATATATAACTGGTTGGAATGAATGATTGTATGTCAATATATGATTTCTTATATATATTCAGATATCAATTCAATCCATTATTTAAAGTGGAACCAGTTATATTATTTATTCAGAGTATGTTCTATTCATGCATTATCTCTATATTCATAGACACAGGGTACACCACTTTGTACCCCCAATACTAATTTATATGTCTTCAAATATTGCTCACAGAAATGGTGAAAGAAATTCTCATGTCACATGATCTACATATATATTTTATCACAATAATTTTCTGGGCACAAAATGCAAAGGTCACACTTATGATTGTACCAAATCCTAAATGAAAATTGAACATGGATTACTAAAAACATCCATGTCCAGGTAGCCTAATGCTTTCAAATGTCATTTCTATTGGTGACTACATATTTGTTTCTTCCTAAGATTATGTATTCAATAACAATCCTGTTGAAAATGTCTAAACCTATCACTCACTTTATAATTGCCTGATTTTGTAATGTCTCTATTGATATTTTCTTTTCTATATTTTCCCCAGTTCATCATTGTGACTGACTCTTCGCATATGCTGACATTTACATTCACTCTATAAATGAAACCCTATTGCTAAAGAACATTTGATCCAAATTTTATACTCACTCTTTTTCCTAAACTTACGACTGTCTTCCTAATCCTACCGACTATCTCAATTTGAGTGGATGTTCTCTTCTACAATCAACCATCCAAGGTACAAGGTCCTATGCCTTTGATTATCAATTTATCTGAGACAAACGTGCAGAACACAATTAAAAGCTAAGAATCCCAATCAAGGGCCTAATGCCCTTCTGGGCTACAAATCTTACCTAGATTTCTGTTTTCATACTTATATTTCACTTCTAAAGTCTTATAAATATCGCAGGTTCCCAATACCATTATTCATCAAGCAGAATGATTCCTAACCCAAATCGAACATGTTTTTAACCCTAACCATACACTGTTCCCTCAATCTAACTTTACAGAAGAGCATGGACAGAGTTCGTCTTGCATTTCATCAATGTATGGGATCTTCCACCTTCTGAGAACCTCAAAGGTCCTTGCAGATTTGATCCTTGGAGACGATGTAGGCAGCTATGAAGGACCTGAGAGACCAAAAGTCATCTTCTATGGCAAACAACCTGGTCAGGATGAAGGGGTGTGTCTGAGTAAGCCTCTCTCTTCTTAATGTCGAGAAGATGGACCAAACCAGGCCTATGTGGAGAGCTGTTCCCACAAACTGGTGCAGCCAATTTGGAAAGCAGTATGGAGATACTTGGGAAAGCTGGGAATGGAACCAAAATTTGACCCAGCTATTGCCCTTTTCGGACTATTCCCTGAAGACCTTAAAAGAGTAAACCTCAGGGATACTGCTGTTGTTCATAGCAGTACAATTCACAATTGCTACACTGTGGACCCAACCCCGATGCCCTCTAATAGATGAATGGATAACAAAAATGTGGCATTTATACACCATGGAGTATTATGCAGCACTAAAATATGACAAAATCATGGAATTTTCAGGGAAATGGATGGTACTAGAGCAGATAATGCTTAGTGAAGCTAGCCAATCCCTAAAAAACAAATACCAAATGTCTTCTTGGATATAATGAGAGCAACTAAGAACAGAACAGGGAGGAAGAGCAGGAAGAAAAGATTAACATTAAACAGAGACATGAGGTGGGAAGGAAACGAAGAGAAAAGGGAAATTGCATGATAATGGAGGGAGACCCTCATTGTTACACAAAATTACATATAAGAGGTTGTGAGGGGAATGGGAAAATAAACAAGGAGAGAAAAGAATTACAGTATATGGGGTAGAGAGAGAAGATGGGAGGGGAAGGGAGGGGGGATAGTAGAGTATAGGAAAGGTAGCAAAATTCAACAGTAACTAATAGGGCATTATGTAAAAATGTGAATGTGTAACCAATGTGATTCTGCAATCTATAATTGGGGTAAAAATGTGAGTTCATAACCCACTTGAATCCAATGTATGAAATATGCTATGTCAAGAGCTATGTAATGTTTTGAGCAACCAAAAAACCGAAAAAGAAAGTAGCAATATATATTCCAATCGAAATTCATCATGAAATATATAAAATCCACAGATGCAAAAATATTCATTTTACTGAACATGGATTCATGTATAATGTTATTCAACTAGGAAGCTCACCCATAGGTTGAATTTTCAGTTCCAACAGCGTTTAGGAGGAGTGATCTCTTCTCACAATTTTTATCTGCCAATTCAGCTACCTCACAAGTATGTACGTGTGATACCCAGTAGGACTCTATATGTGCATATAAAAATACATGTGCTGAATAGGCTACAGAGAAAGGGAGACAGGATTCCCATATATGTTAACTTTAAAAACACATGTTTAATTATTTCAACAAAAAATTGACTAGATTTATAACTCCTATACTATATAATGCAAAAGGCAATTCCAACTACACACCATGCCTCCTCTCAACGGCTTGTATTTCTATTCTGTTTGGGTTATTTTTTACCATCATATTAGGATTATTAGTAAGAGTCTGGTATGGTATGGGTTAGTGTCAGGAATTCAGTATTTCAAATGGAAAATTGGAAAATGAATTCAATGTGTATGTAAATATGTGCTACACAAAAATCTTCCCACTCACATCCAGAACAATGCCTTGACATTACCTTCGCCCCAAGTTAGACACAATTAGAGTAGAAAAGTGTGAAAATCTGTGAATACATATCTGGAATGGAAAATGCTCAGGAGTTCACATACTTGGAGGTGGTAGAGGAGTTTCCAAAAGTAAGGGACAGTGTAAACACTCCACAAACATGGAGCTCTGAGAGCCTAAAAACTATTTGAAAAACTGCCTCTGAGTTTGGGCACTTGAAATATATGTTGTTGTCAGGAGATTTGGCTTCCTTTGTAGTGAGACCATCAAAGCTGGGTCTGCATCTATGTGACCTGAAGGACATGGTTTCTTATTTTCCAATGAACATGAGGCAGCAGTGCTAAATCCTCTCTTTGTAGTTAAACTGTGGTCACTGTGGGCTAAGTGTCTCCCTGTGTGGACTGTTAAGCCATTTGGTCATCCTCCACTTTTTGTGGTATTTTTGCTGCTGCACTGGGAGTTTGGTATTTGCTTCACAAAATGCAAGGAGCTAACTGGGACACAGTGCTGGAGGGAGTTCTGTCACGTGTGGTGGATGAGGGTCTGCAGGAGATTACACCAACAAGGCTTCTTTCCCACATAAATTGCACCAATAACCATAGCAACCTGATTCTGAACATTTCCCAGAAAGCTCTCCATATAACAAGATGCCTTTACATATAAGGGTCTGCGGGCTGCACCATGTCAGTCACAAGCCATTTGGAAGCCAATGGCAGATCCACATGGCCCCACCATGATGTTTTATCACACACCTGCCCACCCCTGCTCTAGGCCCACTACTCGGCATGCCCCAAATTACTGGCATCTCTGTTCTACACCATTTTCATGAAACCCAGTCAAACAAGGCAATGTCAGGTATACTCATGATCAGCAACAGGAAATCCAAAGTTTCTCCAGTGCCACCTGGTCATGGGAATTTCCAAAATTTCATGGTATTTATCTAGCCATTTTTCAAGGATGAAGTTGGAGGCACTGTGGGTTTCAGTTCATTCAGGAACCATTAAGTTTTGAGAAAGCTCATTTCAATGAAAGCTCTGGAGAACTCCCACAGGCAAGGCTTCCCAAAGAGTGACCAAAATGCCACATGAAGCCAGGCCAATTGAGATCTACAATGTGAGGTCCATGTGTGTTTTAACTCTCAACTATGGCTGCCAAGTCTTTCAAAATAAAATCATGTGATATGCTAGCTGAGATTCCCAGTGGTCTGTGGAAAGCCACCCTGGGCCTAGATCTCAGTTTCCAAGGGCGACTCTCATGAATGACCTTTTAAAATCCCAACACATTTCATGGAAATACTTCTCTGAGTTTAGTTCCAGAACTCATTCTCTAAGGAGAATCACACCAGAGTTTGTTCCCAGGTGAACCCAGTCATCCATTCCAACCGCCACAAAAATAACCACAATTAAATCCAAAACACTCCCACATGGCCGTCATCTTCTTCCATATAGACACTCATCATTATGTCTTGCTGAAGGTTACTATGAGGGTCACAGCCCAAGAAAGTGTCCAAAATAAGCTCAATTGCCCCTCATTTGCTTAAAATCACGGTGGCCTGGGCACTTTCCCTGTGAATCAGGAGTGATGAAATATTCCTGCTGTTAAAGTGTTCCACTTCTCCAATTTGAGTCCTACGTGCTGTCAGGTATATATTCTTTTTTCTGATTTGGAGTCATGAGAAAACCGAAGCACCTATGGGCTAGCCTCTTCAGGGATTTGAAGAACTCATTTGACCCAAATGATTCCTATTCTCACTTGATGAAGGTCAGGAACCTAACACAAGAAGGCAAAAAAATTCATCCACAATGACTTCTCTTTTGGCCATTTTTGTTTTGGAAAAACATGGGATCTTTCTTTAGATTCATCAGGTGCTGAGAATCTAAGCCACAACCTCACACAAGGACAAGAGGCTGATTCAGACACATCCTATTCCAAAGCAATTAAGCAAAGAGCCACAGGTGATGCTCATTCTTTTCCATATGAAAACAGTTTTCATCAGGCTTCACAAATGTGTGGCCTGAGGCAATGACCTTCCTGAAATTTAGGTTAATAGAAACCTAAGTAAGCAAATGGCCCAAAGCAGGGTTTCTCCACTGAGAATTTACTGGTCACACTGATATCTGAGTTTTCTGAGATGCTCCCATTCCTTCAGCTATCCATTACATGGCCATGTCACAGAGCCTTCTGGTGATACATGAGCCTATTCTGGAGAGTGGCCAGAATTCATGAAGAAAACAGGAACTTAGGGAGATAGTAGGTTTTGCCCTTCCATAAGGCAAGCTGCAGTCCATTCATCAAATGGGCAAGATGAATGCTGGGAAGCTTTCTACTAGAGACAACACATCCATTAATGCATTCTCTTTTCTAATGTCTGCAACCACGGATACAGTGGGATACACAGATATAGAAACACTCACCATGTCAAAAGACTTTCTAGAAACAGTCCACTCCAAACCAAACAAACTGCCTTTCCTACCTATTCTCAGAACATGAGAAAACACCACAAACTCACACCCACAACAGCAAAGGCACCTCCTTCCCCCAAGTAGGTCTGTGACGATCCAGAGTGTCTTCTGACTGGTGGACCATATAATGTTCCCCCGAAATGGCCTGTCCTGTCTCAGATTTGGTCTCCTTGGCCAACTCTGTGAAGTTGTCAGGTGCCAGTGGTGAGCCACTACCTGCTTTCTCAGGATAGGCCTCTCTTCAGAGCTCTGCTGGCATTTGTCCATCCTCACATCAGTAGGTACCAAGAAAGACTGACTCTGTCCTTGGGAAAAGCAAACAAGTTAGCCCACTGGCACTTGGACTGGGACTGGCTCTGGGTGCTTGGCTTCCTGGATCCCAAGTTCAGAGAATTCTATCACCAAGGAAGTGAGGTAAGGTCACTTCCTTCAGGAACTGAATGAGGTCACTGCTTTGGTAACCACTTTGTCCTAACAGTTGCATCCAAGGTTCCCATGAGATGGCGGCTGCCCCTACATACTGTAACGTATTCAGAAGTTAGAATTGTATATCAACCATAGGAACTTGGGAACTGCTATGCACACAGGCCTGGTTTGGTCTATCTTCTCTACAATAAAAAGAGAGAGGCTGATTCAGACACATCAATTCATCCTGAAAAGGTTGTTTGCCATGGAAGATGACTATTGCTCCCTCAGGTCCTACACAGCTGCCTACATCTCCAAGGATCATTTCTCCATGGATCTTTGAGGTTCTCATCAGGTGGAAGGTCACCTATATTCCTATATTGTAAGACCAACTCTCTCCCAGCTTTTCGGTATGTTATATTAAGGGTAGAGTTTATGGTTATGTGTAATAACAGCTTTGATTTGGGTTAGGAATCATTCTGCGGAATGAATAATGTTATTGGCAACCTGCGGTATTTACAAGAGTATATAGGTGACATCTAAGTATGAAATCAAAAATTTAGGTAAGATTTGAAACCCAGAAAGGCATTGGGCCCTTTAGTGGGATACTTAGCTTTGAATTATGTGCTGCACATTTGTCTCAGATAAATCAATATACAAAGGCATAGGACCTTGTACCTTGGATGATTGAATGTTGAAGAGAACATCCAGTCAAAAAGAGATAGTCAGTAGAATTAAGAACGTAGTCGATAGGCTTAGAAAGAAGAGTGAGTATAGGATTTGGAACAAAAGTTCTTTAGCAATAGGGTTTTTTTAGAGAGTGAATGTAAATGTGAGCACATGTGAAGAGTCAGTCAAAATGATGAACTGGGAATAACATGAAGACAAGCAGATATCAATAGAGACATTAGGAAATCAAGCAAAGTATAAAGGGAGTGATAGGATTAGACATTTTCAACAGGCTTGAGGTTGAATATATAATCTTAGGAAGAAACAAATATGTAGTCATCAATTGGATTGACATTTGAGAGCATTAGGCAACCTGGACATGGATGTATTTAGTAATCCATGTTCACTTTCCATTTAGGCTTTGGTACAATCATAAGTGTGACCTTTGCTTTTTGTGTCCAGAATATTCTGTGATATAATGTATATGTGGATCAGGTGTCATGAGTATTTCTTCCACCATTTCTAGGAGCAATATTTTGAAGACGTATAAATTAGTATGGGGGTAGAAATAGGTGTACCTTGTATTTATGAATATAGAGTTAATGCATGAATAGACCATACTGTGAATAAATAGTATAACTGGATCCACTTTAAATAATTGATTGAAGTGATATCTGAAAATACATAAGAAATGTTATATTGATATAATATCATTCATTCCAACCAGTTATATATCTAATGTTCATCTTAGGGTTATGGTTTATCATGAAGGGTGTTTGAGTTTTGTTTCAAAAGTGATTATGGAAATCAAAAGTAATGTGTTTGGAAAGAAGTCTCATGAAAAGATCAGTCAAGAAACATAGAGAAATACATGACTTCTGGAGAAGGAAGTGATTGAAAGTGAAACAAAGGCCTATAAATTTGCTAAAGAGTGGATGAAATATATATCCTATGATGTGCATATACTGAAGAAATAGTAATGTACCAGTGTTGAATAAAAATGAACGTCAAAATACACATCATGTCCCATAGGAATCTAGTTGCATTGATGTTAAACTAGGTCAGTTACTGCAGAAATATTAGAATTTGTATGCACCTTTCACTGAAGTTAGTTTTCAGTACTAGGAAACAAATATGTATTTCAGGTTGATGAATATTTCTGAGAATAATCTTGTAAAAAGTTGATTATTAATCCACATACATGAACATGAATGAATTTGGGGAGTGTATATAAGACTCATAAATTTCATATTTTGAAAAATCTGGAGAGAGTGTGTGTGTGTATATATATATATATATATATATATATATATATATATATATATATATATATATACACAAACAAAGACAGACATTAAAAAGTAGCAATATATATGTCAATCGAAATTCACCATGAAATTTATATCATTCACAGATCCAAAAACATTCATTTTACTGAACATGGATTTATGTATAATGTTGTTCAACTAGGAAGCTCACCCATAGCTTGAATTTTCAGTTCCAAAAGCGTTTAGGAGGAGTGATTTCTTCTCACCATTTGTATCTGCCAAGTCAGGCACCTCACAAAGATATACGCGTGTTATCAGGTAGGATTCTATATGTGCATATAAAAATACATGTGCTGAATAGGCTACAGAAAAAGCGAGAGAGGAATTCACATATTTATTAACTTTAAAAACACATGGAGAACTATTTCAATTAAAAGTTGACTAAATTTATAACACCTACCCATTATCTTGCAAAAGGCAAGTCCAATATACACCATGCCTCCTCTGAACTGCTTGTATTTCAATTCTGTTTGGGTTATTTTTCTCCATCATATTAGTATTAGTAGTTAGAGTCTAGTAGGGTATGGGTTATTGTCAGGGATAATGTATTTTGAATGGAAAATTGGAAAATGAATCCAATGTGTATGCAAATATGGGGTATTCAATAATCTTCCCACTCTCATCCAGAACAATGCCTTGACATTACCTTTGCCCCAAGGAAGACACAATTAGAGGACAAGAGTTAGAAATTCTGTGAATACATTTATGGAATGGAAAATGCTCAGGAGTTCACAACCTTGGAGGTGGTAGAGGAGTTTCCAAAAGTAAGGAACAGGGGTGATCACCCAACCTGATCTTTCGTTAATATTGGGAGCCATCTTGCCACAAAGCCATGGAAAGATAATTTTTGCTTTACTATAAATTACTGCAAATTCTGAACCTGCTTGGAATGCCTGCCCATGCCTTGAACTCACCCATGCCTAGAGTTCTGACCATATCGCAGCCCTCTCTGAAACTTTAGTGACACCTCATAAATATTGGCCTTCCCTGGCCAGACAACGACCCTCTCTGAGGCTCTAATGGTCTTCATAATTTCTGATGCTGGGGCAGCGAAAAAAAATGTGAACTACAATTAGTGTGATGCTTGTCAAAGTTCTGTTTTCTGAAACTTCCTTTTTGTGTAACTTTTTGGGCTATAAAGCTGGGGTGTAGGAAAGGTGGGGACGCTGTCTTCTTTCCACCGTTTTGAGAAGGAGAGTCATCCTGGCTGGTTGAACTAATAAGCTTGCCTTAATTTGATTTTAATTGGGGTCAGTGGTTTTTTCTTGCGTCCTGGTCTAACATTTTGGAGTACCTCAGCGAGATGACCCAACCAGATCACAAGACCAGACTGCTGGAAATTATGAAGCTGGCCTTTCCTCCAGGACTCAGATCTGGAAAGCCAAGTTCCAAGGCCTTGGACTGAGCCTTTGGTCCGGGGAGCACTGCACTGAACCATCACACTAAAACTATTAGCAAGCACCTGGTGGAGGAAGCCTCCATAGGTAAGTGGTGCCATTATAACATCTGATATCCGGTTAAGTGAGATGTCTTCTGATGACAGAGAGGTGGCCTGGGGAAGCTCACATATACTCCTGTCCTGGACAGTAAAAAGAATTGTCCTGTCCTCTGTTCTGTTCTGTAGGGAATTTCTCTGAAAGAGTAGAAAGGTGCAGCCAGGCACGCAGGAGCTCCTACCTCGGAGCTTCAGCAAGACGTTGCATTGCTCCTCTGTTTTTCTGTATCTTCGCCAGGTTTGTGTTTCTTTGTGTTTTGTTCTGTGTTTTATATGTTTTTGTTTGTTTGTTTTTGTGCATCTTGTTGTGTGATTTCTGTGGTTAAAAACTTAAGGATATTGGATGTAAAAATGGATAATAAAGCAAGTAAGCCTGACACCCCTTTGGACTGTGCTCTAAGGAACTGTGATGAAGTTTACACCCCTTTGTTAAGCAGGATAAGAGAAGCCCCTAGCTGGCTGCCTGGAGCCCACCCACTGCACAGGGCAATGCCTGCTGGTGACCTAAAAACAGAGTATCTCCCAGGTTATCAATGGAAACTTTTTTAAAACCCCTTGTCGCTCCAGATCAAGAGAGTCACAACTTTTGGGCAGAGTTCCCTGTGTTTATGCTTTGTTAGCAAAGCAGTAAACCTCCCTTTTTATTTTTCTCAAACCCTGTCCTCATTATTAAATAGGTATTAATTCGCTTCAAGGTCAGGAACCAAACTTTAAGTTACAAATTTTGATAAACACCCCCCCAACGCCCAGGAACTTTTTGAAAGCTGGCTACTGAAATGTTAGGAGATGGAGCGTGCTTGGGGTGGAACCAAACCAGAGGAGCTAATCCTGTAAGTAAAAGGTGGGACTGAGGGACTCCCAGCAGCTGCCAAAGCCCTGTTGCTTCAGGGAATTCCCTCTTTACTTCCCTGCACTGTAAAAATTATGCCACCCCTGTCTTCTTAAAAAACAGAAAAAGTAAAAGGGACACTAAATGCAGTAAAGTCACCATGGAAACACTTGATATTACATTTCAGGTTGCCACTCTGTGAAAACATCTGATCCTCTTGTGGGGACATCTATCGTGCCACTGGTGTAGGAGATTTTTCTCTTATCTGCTCTGTTTTTAAGGCTTCTGTCTGTCAGCCATAGTCTGGAGCTCCTTTCTGTCTGTCTTGTGTCTTTGTTTCTGGCCCTTTAAGACATGTGGAATAATGTGCTGATATTATAAATTGTTTCTTGCGAATGATCTTAGCTCAATGTGTGTTTTAATGATGATGTTTTATTGTAACAATCTGGTATCTGAATGGGTTTTTGAAGCATTGCTCAATCTTGCAGTTAAAAGTCGGGTTTAGGGAATTGTTTAGTTTATGATTTCAGATAATTCATGCCAGATAACTTAAATTCTTATGATGGAAAACTAAAGAACTCTACTTCCAAGTTGGCAAGTAACTTCCCAAACATTCAGTTTTGTTTTTCACTAATTTTGAATTGGGTAGACTGGGAAAATGTCACAGTGTGTACCAGTGCATTCATTTGGACAAGGATAGTAAATCATAGTAAGGTATCTGTTGACAAAACAAGATGTAAAGATATAAAATTTTGTGAATTTTATCTTAAAATTGTATCAAATTTCAACATCCGAATCTGAAAATTATGGTTAAAATGCCTTAGGCCTGAGGTGTCTGCTCAGAATAGCAGTTTTTTCCTCCTCCTTCCAGACCTCAGCCAGGACTTATGTTGAAATTCAAATGAAAGAAGCCTGCAAGCTCAGTAGGAGACTGATCTGAGGCCTAAGGGGGGAAAAAAGTTGAATTGTATGGTATTTACTAATTACTGGCCAGTCATTTTTTCCAGGACTCTAATTTTTTTCCTTAGATTCTGTATTTTTTTTGAGCTCATGATTTTGATCATACAGACCTAGGTTAATGTTTTTCTGATCATTTCTATCTTTGACCAACAGTGGAGTTTTTGAAACATTTCAGTGGAGATTTCACCTGCAAAAAGCTACAAGGCCTTTACTATTATTATGTGTGCACACATTTGTTATGTGTTGTATGTCTATATATACATATATCCGTATATCATATTGATGATATACAAATTAACATATATATGGAGCACTCATAAAAAAAGCACTCATAAAAACAAATTTTAAAAAGTGGATTCAAAGAACTTAAATTCACCTGATTTAATTGGTTCAATTTAAATTGGATAAACAGATAAAAATAAATGTCTTTAAATTTAAGCTTACAAGTTTTTCTAGGTGTTCAAAAATCTAATAAAATATTAATGCCGACAAAAGGTCTAATATGCCTTGGTTCTAGGACTTTTCCTTCAACAAAAAATCGCTTACACTGTTCAATACATTTGTCTAATATTTTGAAAAATAAGTAATGTAAATTTAATATGGGATTACTCATTCAAGAGTACTTTTGTTAGATATCTGGTTGATTTACTAAGGTCTGTATAAGTTTGTCCTAAAGTCTGTATAAGATTGTAAAAATCAGTGATGTGTTAAAGAGACAAAAATTTCTTAAACATAAGTTTACCCATAACATTGTGTTTATTAAGTTTTATTTTTTCTAGAGCTAGCAACCATAAAAATTAAACAACTGATTAAATAAGAACTGTTATTTTAAAGCACTGTACTGCCATTTCTTTAAAAGCTAAACTTGGTTAATGTAGAAACATCAATGCAGTTGTGATGCTATTAATGTGCTTATATCTTCCAGGTATACAAGTCTGTAAGGTAGAAACTTTAAAACAGCATTACATCAAGCTGGTGTTCTGAAGTTGTATGGTAAAAAAATATATTGGGGATTTATTGACCTGAAATCAATAAGATATGTAAACTTTTATGTTACTTTTTACATTGGGGAACAATTTATATGTATTTTTAAGTTAATGAGAGCCTAATCTATGTAAAGGTTAAAAAGTTTCAGCCTTTCTTTAATTAATGTTTTAAATGTTATATCATATGGTGTTAACTAATGTTCATGTGACCTCAAAAAATTTATGTAAACTTTGTAAAATGATATTTTCAAAACAAAGATTAGCTTTAGAACTAAAACACTTAAGATTTATAATGAGCACTGCCTTACCTGAGATAAGGCTCTGTGTCCCATCTTACTATATGTGAGAATGACTATGAAAGCAGTAGGTCAGATGTTATTTCATTTAAAGTTATGTTCAAAAGTTTTTTTTTTTTTTTTTTTTTTTTTTTTTTCCGGTCAAGATCACTAGCATCTCAAAAAGGGGATGTAATCTATAACTCAGCCAAAAAATTCAGGGTAGCTATTACAAGAACTGAGTATGTTTACTCTTGTTAATTTTATTTTGTAATTTCCTTATAGGTGACATAAAGATTTCCTGTTAGTGTTTTACAGAAGTGTTGCTTTAAGAAAACAGCATGGGTTAATTTAAGATAATAACCCATCACCTACAAGACAGACAGAATAATACAGATCCCAATTAATAAAAAGTTAAATAATTTTAAATTATAGACATGAAAGCCCAGTACTCTTAATATAAGGCTGTTAAAATTTATTTGATGGATGTTTAAGATTAGGATTTAAAATTAAAGTTAAATGAAAAGGGACAAGAAAACTAATATTTGGCTCTTGCCCTCTGAGTCAGTCTGTATCCAGAGAACAGCGGACTTCTCTAAAGAGCTTTGCAACTCTGAACCACATAACCTCCTGATCAGGGAGATTAATAAGACCACTGGAGAACAGAAAGCCAATCAGTGCATTGCTACAAAGAGGATAGTCATCAGAGAAGGGAGATATCCCTGATGCTTCCAAGGGAAGCCACATGGTCAAGGAAGACCTGGACCCACCTAGCGCAAATGGCACTAGCAGAACTGAGAAGCTGCTCTCAATTTTCCCCAAGAATGACTCCCATAAAAGCTCAGCTGACTGTTCACAATATAGAGAAACAAAAGTCAGTTTGACTGCTTCATATTAAACACTTAGAATAGACAGTTAAAAACAAAATACAGCCATTCCTGGGCATTTTATATAATAATAGTAATAATAATATATTATGGTATTCACTTCATGTTAGCTTCCCAAAATAAGTAAGACTGGAGGCTACAAAGAAGGATTCTCAGACAGGAATGCCTGATAACTATAAAATGAGACTATCAAAAGGATCTGCCAGAGGCAGAAGTTTTTAGTTTAAGGCCTACAGATATTCTTAAGCTAAACACATAGGGTTGGTATTTGTAAGTATGATTATCCAGCCCTGAGTAAGAGAATTAAAGGTGTCTCTATTAGACACAGAGGTCATACTAAAAGGATTTTGCAAGATCAGATGACATTAAATTATTAAACTGTATCTTATGGGGAGGGACAACTGTAACACTAAAAGTTAAATATTAAGTTAACAGTCCTGATAACTGGGGATATTAAAGGCTTGTGAGGGAACTTCTATACAGTGACATGTTCCAGCTGCTGCAACATTTATTCAGTACTCATGTTTTTTGTTTCTCTCATAGAAGAACCCATTCCCAGATGACTTTACAACCTGTTCTTCCACAACCAGTCTTCAAACCGAACTGACTTCTAAACAGCATGGTACTGGTACCAAAACAGGCGGGTGGACCAATGGTACAGAATAGAGGACACAGAAACCAATCCACAAAACTACAACTATCTTATATTCAATAAAGGGGCTAAAAACATGAAATGGAAGAAGGATAGCATCTTCAACAAATGGTGTTGGGAAAACTGGAAATCCATATGCAACAAAATGAAACTGAATCCCTTTCTCTCACCATGCACAAAAGTTAACTCAAAGTGGATCAAGGAACTTGAGATCAAATCAGAGACATGGCGTCTGATAGAAGAAAAAGTTGGCTATGATCTACATACTGTGGGGTCGGGCTCCAAATTCCTCAATAGGACACCCATAGCACAACAGTTAATAACTAGAATCAACAAATGGGACGTACTCAAACTAAAAAGTTTTTTCTCAGCAAAAGAAACAATAAGAGAGGTAAATAGGGAGCCTACATCCTGGGAACAAATCTTTAGTCCTCACACTTCAGATAGAGCCCTAATATCCAGAATATACAAAGAACTAAAAAAATTAAACAATGAGATAACAAATAACCCAATCAACAAATGGGCCAAGGACCTGAACAGACACTTCTCAGAGGAGGACATACAATCAATCAACAAGTATATGAAAAAATGCTCACCATCTCTAGCAGTCAGAGAAATGCAAATCAAAACCACCCTAAGATACCATCTCACTCCAGTAAGATTGGCAGCCATTAGGAAGTCAAACAGCAACAAGTGCTGGCGAGGATGTGGGGAAAAGGGTACTCTTGTACATTGCTGGTGGGACTGCAAATTGGTGTGGCCAGTTTGGAAAGCAGTATGGAGATTTCTTGGAAAGCTCGGAATGGAACCACCATTTGATCCAGCTATTCCCCTACTCGGTCTATTCCCTAAAGACCTAAAAAGAGCACACTATAGGGACACTGCTACATCCATGTTCATAGCAGCATAATTCACAATAGCAAGACTGTGGAACCAACCTAGATGCCCTTCAATAGACGAATGGATAAAAAAATGTGCCATTTATACACAATGGAGTATTACTCTGCATTAAGAAAAGACAAAATCTTAGAATTTGGAGAAAAATGGATGGCATTAGTGCAGATTATGCTAAGTGAAGCTAGCCAATCTTTTAAAAACAAATGCCAAATATCTTCTTTGATATAAGGAGAGTAACTAAGAACAGAGTAGGGACAAAGAGCATGAGAAGAAGATTAACATTAAACAGGGATGAGAGGTGAAAGGGAAAGGGAGAGAGAAGGGAAATTGCATGTAAATGGAAGGAGACCCTCAGGGGTATAAAAAATTACATAGAAGAGGAAGTGAGGAAAAAGGAGGAAAAATATAAGGGGGAGAAATGAACTACAGTAGAGGGGGTAGAGAGAGAAGAGGGGAGGGGAGGGGGGAGGGGGGATAGTAGAGGGTAGGAAAGGCAGCAGAATACAACAGACACCAGAATGGCAATATGTAAAACAATGGTTCTGCAACTGTTGTGATTCTGCAATCTCTATATGGGGTAAAAATGGGAGCTCATATCCCACTTGAATCAAAGTGTGAAATATGATATATCAAGAACTATGTAATGTTTTGTACAACCTACAATAAAAATTAATTAAAAAAAAAGAAATACAAGGAGTTCAACTGGGACACAGTGCTGGAGTTAGTCTTGTCACTTGTGGTGGGTCAGGGTCTGCAGAAGAATGCACCAACCAGGCTTCTATCCCACATAGCTAACCCCCTGACCATAGCAACCGGATTCAGAACATTGCCCTGAAACATCTCCATATAACAAGATGCGTTTAATGGAGTGGTTTCAGACATATTAGTGATTCCTGTCTGCATCATGTCAGCCACAATTCATTTGGAAGTCAATGGCAGATACACATGGCCCGACCACAGATGTTTCATCACAAACCTGCACACAACAGGTCTGGACCCACTACTCAGCAGGCCCCAACATACTGGCATCTCTGTTCTAAACCATTTTCATGAAACCCAGTCAATCAAGGCACTCTCTGGTATACTCATGATCAGCAACAGGACATCCAAATATTCTCCAGTTGCAGGTGGTCATGGGAATTTCAAAAATTTCAGAGTATTTATCTAGCCATTTCCTAAGATGAAGTTGGAGAAACTGTGGGTTTCAATTCATTAAGGAACCATTAAATTTTGAGGAAGCACATTTCAAGGAATACTCTGGAGAACTCTCACAGGCAAGGCTTCCCAAAGAGTGGAAAACAGGTCACATGAAGCCAGGCCAATTGAGGTCTACAATGTGAGGTCCATGTGTGTTTTGACTCTCAACTATGGCTGCCAAGTTTTTCAGAATAAAATCATGTGATATCCTGCTGAGATTCCCAGTGTGCTGTGGAAAGCCACTCTGGGCTTAGATCTCAGTTTCCAAGGGCGACTCTCATGCGTGGCCTCATTAAATTCCAACACAATTCATGGCAATACTTCTCTGACGTCAGTTCCATAACGCAGTCTCTAAGAGGAATAACACCAGAGTTCAAGCCCCGGTGGATTCAGCCATCTCTTACAACCACCACACAAATGACCACAATTAAAACTAAATCACTCCCACATGGCCCTCATCTTCTTCCACATAGACACTCATCATGAACTCTGGCTGGAGGTTTCCTTGAAGGGCACAGACAAATACACTGTTCAAAATAAGCAGCCTTGCCCCTCATTTGCCTAAAGTCAGGGTGGCCTGGACACCCTTCCAGTGAACCAAGAGTGATCAAATAGGCTTGCTCTATATCTGCTCCGCTTCTCAAATTTGAGGGCTAATGACTGACTGGTATAGATTCTTTATGTGAATTGGTTTCATGAGAAAACCCAAGCACCTATCGGCTAACCTCTGCAGGGCTTTGAAGAACTGACTTGACCCAAAGATCCCTATTCTCACTTGATTTAGCTCAGGAAGCTTACAGAGGAAAGCGAGAGACTTCATCCACAATGACTGCTCTTTTGGCCATTTTGGTTTTGGATGCACACTTGGAAACTTTCTTTAGGTCCATCAGATGCTGAGAATCTAAGCCACTGCTGTCACACCGGGCCAAGTGGCTGATTCAGACTCATCCATTTCCAAAGCAATTAAGCAAAGAGCCACAGGTGATGCCCATTCATTTCCATTTGAAACCTGTTTTCTTCAGGCTTCACAAAGGGGTGGCCTGAGGCAAAGACCTTCCTGACATTCAGGGTAATAGAAACATAAGTAAGCAAATGGCCCAAAGCAGGGTTTCTCCACTGAGACTTTACTGGTCACACTGATATCTGAGTTTTCTGAGATGCTCCCATTCCCTTCAACTATCCAGTACATGGCCATGTCACAGAGCTTGGAGGTGGTACAAATCTTGGACACCAAACCATAAGGCTACTCTGGAGAGTGGCAAGTATTCAAGAGGAAAAAAGGAACTTAGGAAGATAGTAGGTGTTCCCCATCCATAAGGCAAGTCGCTCTGCATTCTTAAATTGGGCAGGATGAATGCTGGGAAGCTTTCTACTAGACAGGACACAACCATTGATGCATTTGCTTTTCAAATGTCTACAACACGGATACAGTGGGATACACAGACATAGAAACACTCGTGTTGTCAAACGACTT
Organism: Callospermophilus lateralis; assembly: GCF_048772815.1. Classification (NCBI taxonomy): domain Eukaryota; kingdom Metazoa; phylum Chordata; class Mammalia; order Rodentia; family Sciuridae; genus Callospermophilus; species Callospermophilus lateralis. The sequence goes on from NW_027515339.1 coordinate 619,377, forward strand.
TCTAGAAACTTTCCAGTCCAAACCTACTAACTGCCTTTCCTACCTATTCTCAGAACATGAGATAAAACCACAAACTCACACCGACACCCACAACGGCACCTCCTTTCCCCAAGTATGTCTGTGACTATCCTGAGTGTCCTCTGACTGGTGGGGCATACTGTGTTCCCCTGAAATGGCCTGTCTTGCCTCAGATCTGGTCTTCTTTGCCAACTCTTTGAAGTTGTCAGGAGCCATGGTTGAGCCACTACCTGCTTTCTCAGAAAAGTCCCTCTTCAGAGCTCTCCTGGAATTTGGCCATCATCACATAAGTAGGTACCAAGAAAGACTGATTCTGTCCTTGGTAAATCCAAACAATTGAGACCACTGGGACTAGGACTGGGACTTGCTCTTGGTGGCTGGCTTCCTGGTCCCAAGTTCAGAGAGTTCCATCACCAAGGAAGTGTGGTAGGTCACTTCCTTCAGCAACTGAATGAGGTCACTGCCTTGGAAAACCACTTTGTCCTAGCAGTTGCTTCCAATGGTCTCATGAGATGGAGGCTGCTCCTACTTCCTGTGACACTTTCACAAATTAGAATGGTATATCAACCATAGGCACCCAGGAAAAGCTCTGTATACAGGCCTGGTTTGGTCCATTTCATCTACATTAAGAAGAGAGAGGCTGATTCAGACACATTCCTTCATTCTGATCAGGTTGTTTGACATGGAAGTTGACATGGAGTTGACTTTTGCTCTCTCAGGTCCTTCTTAGGTGAAAAGGTCGGTCAAAAGTCGGAGGAAAAGACCATCAAGAGACTGTCTCATGTCACAGCAAAGGGTTTATTGGGAGTCCAGCATGCTGGGGCTCAGAGCTAACTTCAGAGGAGCAAAGAACAAAGAGCCCCAAGAACAACTTGAGCAGAGTTTATATACATTCTTTAGAGAGGGCAGGGACTTTACATACATCATATCCTCTTTTAGGAAATCAACACATAGCACGGGAAAATCAAATAACAACTCTAAAACATGATTAGTACATTCATTGGCGGGAAGAGGTCGGGTAGGGGGTGATTGGTTAGGCCTGAAAAGGGGTATACGTTTAAACTGATTGGTTGAATCCCTGAGATGTATATGTGGTGAGCTGCACGGTTTCTGGAAAGGGGTTATTAAGTAACTAGGTGGTCAGGGAAGATTTCAACACACATCTAATTGGCAGTTCCGGGAATTGTCTTAACTGCCACAGGAATTTCAGGTTCTGAGTGCAGCTTGAAAACTCTAAAAAACCTGGTTCTATGTTTCAATTTCAATTTCTTTTATTCGTTCATTTCCCACTCCTTTTTCTTACTACTTTTAATCTTAAACGTAATAAATCATAATTATTGCGGGGTCTCACATTCTATTTCTGCCAGTGGACCGTATTTCTGTCTGATTACAATGAGTTTTTCCTGCCCAATTTGAGCCTGGAGAAAGGAAACTATGTGGTTAAGCAAACAAGGTCCTACAGTTAGCAACACCATAAGGATGATCAAGGGTCCAGCTAAGTCTGATAGGAGTGTAGTTAACCAGGGGGACTGGGTAAACCATAACTCAAACCACCCTAGTTGAATCTCCCTATCTTTCTGGTGCTCTTCAAGGCATTTTCTCAATTTACTCATGGATTCTTTTACAACTCCAGTATGGTCAGCATAAAAACAACATTTTTCTCTCAGTGAAGCACAGAGGCCCCCCTCACTCATGAAGAGGAGGTCTAATCCTCGCCTGTTCTTTAAAACAACTTCAGAGAGAGAAGTTAAGGATTCCTGCAAAGCTGTGATGGTGGTCTCTAACGTCTTCAAGTCTTTATCTATTGCTGTTTCTAATCGGGCCATTTGTTGTGACCCACATATAGTAGCAGCAGTTCCCATACCCACTCCTGCAGCAGCTCCTATCCCCAATAGGATGGCAGGAGTAAGGGACACTGGCTCCCCGCAAAATCGGGTTGTTTCTCCCCCTAGTAGACCTTCAAATGATTCTACATCATAATAGAGCACCCTGGGGAGTATCTGCACCATTACACAATAATTTACAGAGATGTCAAATACCTGGGCTGAAATGCAAGGAGTTCTGACTGTTTGGAGTTCAGTACAATAAAGGTTCCTTTAATTAGTTCCCAGGGGGAGGAGTCAGCTGTACTCTGGACTGGGGAAATAGGCAAAGACGGAAACCGGGAAGTATGAGATGGTAGAGGGGTTCTGGTAGATCTAGCAATGGGAGGTTTAGGAGGCTTAATTCCTGGGTTGAGGGGATTGGGCTCTATTGCTGTGATATTTTCTTCCTTTTTCAGCCGGATGGTGAACCAGTGACCAAAGTCATAACGAGGGCCATATATATAGAATCGCATTCCCCACGTATTTCCCATAGGCCATGCTGTTCCGAGGTAGCCCCTTCCTTTGGAATTGAAAGTTAAAATGAGGGGGTAACATAGACTATTCTTTCCACAGTGAGTTTTTGACACCACTTGGCTAGCAGCACATTTCTTGGGATCAATCAAGGTGTCATTTCTTTCTTCCTGAATCGTACTGTCGGGGGAGTTTGGGTTCCACCATGCAGCTCCCGTTTGTTCACAACCCCAAGATCTACAATAAAAGTCACTGGGTCCTGTACAGGTTTGGGCCTGTTTGCGACTTCGGAAATCAGCTGGGCACACATAAAAATCAAGATTGGCTAGTTTACACCTGAGCTGCGGAAGATGATATCCATAATTCATGGGGTAAGGTGGTCTATGTTGCCCTGGTTTGGGGTTGAGTGGGATCTCTGTGGGGGTCCTCTATGTCAGGGAGATCCCAGTCAGACAGGCCTATGGCAATCTGACAAATATCCGGGTGGAGAGATGGCCACCAAGTCCATATGGTGGCTGTATGTGAAATAGACCACACTACTTGCCCAGTAGGATTTATAACTTGCCATTGTTGCTGAACAAGCTGATGGGGATTAGGACTGCTGGTGGTCAGGGGAAGAATCCATAGCCCTACCCACATGACAGACACACAACTTGAGACGGTTACCAGTCTGTTCCAGTTTCCAGCCAGAGTCCGGACAGGGCGCAGGCTTGAGATGGGAGGCATGGATCCAGGAAGTGATCCCATCCACTTTCACCACTGTGGTTGTTATAAGCAGCACCTGGTATGGTCCTTTCCAGCGGGGTTCCAGGGATGACACCTAATGCCATCTCATGTAGATGAAGTCTCCCACTTGATATCGATGTGGGGTTCCCTCGTCTCCAGGCTGATAAGCAGTGGCCAACTGTTTCCACAGGTATCGCTGGGTGCTGGGTTTGTTCAAGGGCTTTAAGTCTGTCAAGAAAGAGTGTGTGTGAAAGGAATCATTAAGTCTCAGAGTTGGGGTTAGGTCCCTTACTGGAGGAGGGGGACCATAGAGAATTTCATAAGGGGTGAGTTTACACAAAGAGGCAGAGGGCGTTTTTCTTGCACGAAACAGTGCTTAAGGTAGGAGAACAGTTCGATTTTTTATGCCGGTCTCCAAGCTTTTTTCGTTAAGGTCTCTTTGATGGTTCTATTCATCCTTTCTACCTGTCCTGCGCTCTGGGTCTATAAGCACAATTTAACTTTCAATTAATCCCCAGGGTCCTGGCGAATCCCTGACTTACCTGGGCCACGAATGCCAGTCCATTATCAGACCCTATTACCTTAGGCAGGCTGAACCTTGGAAAAATGTCTTATAGAATCTTTTTGACCACCCTCTGAGCCTTTTGTTTCTTCATGGGGAAGGCTTCAAACCATATTGAAAAAGTATCTACAAAGACTAGAAGATATTTAAGTCCGTACCTTGCTGGCTTAATTTCAGTAAAGTCCACTTCCCAGAATTGTCCTGTTCTGGTTCCTCGTAAGCGCTTTCCTGCAGGAAGCTTGGATGGGTAAGCATTAACTAACTGGCAGACTTGACAAGCTCTAGTCACCTGCTCAGCTATTTCTTTCCTCTGTGAGTCAGTCAATAATAAGTCCTTTCTCCGGTCCTTTAGAAGTGCCTATAACTTTTTTCAGCCTAAGTGGGTGAGTTGGTGTACGTCTTTGACATAAAGGTGGGCTTTTTGAAATAGTAAACTTGGCTCTGAAGGGTCCCAGAGTCCTGTATCTGTCTCCTCAGATGATAAGTTGCCTGAATGTTCCAGTGCGGCCAAATCTCCTGATTGTTGTTCCCCCCGGTGTGGAAAAAGTTACCAGAGTCACTACGTTTAGGGCTGCCAATTAAGCTTCCTCATCTGCCCTTCTGTTTCCAACCGCCATGGGGTCGTTTCCCTTCTGGTGCCCTGGACAGTGCACTATACCTAGTTCCTTAGTGCTCTGCACTGCTGAGAGAAGGTGGAGGATCTCATCTTTGTTCTTTATTTCTTTCCCAGCAGAGGTTAATAGCCCCCTTTGCTGGTAAATAGCCCCGTGCACATTAGCATTGGCAAATGGATAGCGGCTATCAGTGTATATGGTGGCCCTTTTGCCTGTTGCTAGTTCCAATGCTTTCGGAAGGGCAATCAGTACTGCCTTTTGGATTGATGTCTTTTCTGGGAGACCAGAGGATCAGATGACATTAGTTTTGCTAACTTTTGCTGCTCCAGCCCACCGCTTACCATCTTGGAGGAAGCTGCTCTCGTCTGTAAACCATACGACTTCTGGGTGAGGCAGTGGCTGGATCTTTCAAGTCTCATCCTATACTGGTTTCCTCTGCCAGTATGTGTTGACACTCATGAGTGATGGGTTCTGATGATTCTTCTGGCAGCAGTGTACCCAGGTTGAGTGGAGCAGGGGGTCCCAGAGTTATTCTGTCTTTGCTAATCCAGAGGCTCTGGTAGTGGTTTATTCTGGAGTTTGATAGCCACCTCTCTGGAGGCAGACAGATGATGCTCTCCAGGGCATGGGAGGCTATAATGGTTAGCTTCTGTCCCAACGTTCATTTATGAACATCTTTTTTTAGAAGGGCTGCCGCTGCTATGGCTCTTAAGCAATTTGGCCACCCGCTAGCCACTGGGTCCAATTTTTTTGATAAGAATGCTACCGGCCTTTTTCAAGGTCCCAAAGTCTGAGTGAACACTCCCAGTTCTATTCCTTTCGTTTTCTGGATGTAGAGAGTGAAGGGTTTTTCTACTTCTGAGAGTGCTAAAGCTGGAGCAGATAGCAGTGCCTTTTTTTGACATTATCAAAAGCTTTTTGGTGCTCAGGGGTCCATTTGAAATGGGCATCCCCATTTATAAGCGGGTATAAAGGTGCAGCCAGAGATGCGAACCCAGGAATCCATAACCTGCAAAAGCCGGCAGTCCCATGAAACTCTCTGAAAAGTCTCTTATTAGATGTGGGCGGTATCTGCACAACGGTTTGTTTTCTGGGCTCACTGAGCCATCTTTTGCCACCCCTAAGAGAATAACCCTGGAAGATTACTTCTTGCTGACAAATTTGGTCCTTTTTGCAGAAGCCCTATATCCAAGCCGAACAAGCTCGGATAATAGTGCTTGGGTCCCAGACTCATAGTTCTTCTTGGTGTTGGCTGCCAGTAGCAGATCATCCACATATTGGAGTAGGGTGACTTCGGGGTGTGCAGTTCTGAGGCCTGTGGAGGGCTTCATCAAAGAGAGTGGGGGAGTTTTTGAACCCCTGTGAGAGTCTAGTACAGGTTAGTTGGCCATATGTTAAAGTTTCTGGGTCTATCCACTCGAAAGCAAACAGAAACTGATTGTCCTTATGTAGGGGCAAGAAGAAGTAAGCATCTTTTAAGTCCAGCACAGTGTACCATTCCCGCTCCAGATTCAGAGTGCTAAGCAAATTATATGGATTGGGTATTGTTGGGTGAATGTCCTGCACTCTGTTGTTTATCTCTCTTAGGTCTTGAACAGGACAGTAGTCCCTAGTTCCTGCCTTTCTTACTGGTAGAAGGGGGGTATTCCAGGCTGATTGACAGGGCCTTAGGACCCCAAGGGCCAATTATTTCTGAATATGGGGACTTATCCCATCTTTAGCTTCTTTGCTTAGAGGATATTGTTTAACACTGATTGGAGAGGCAGAGGCTTTTAATTCTAGTTCTATTGGAGGTAGTTTTATTGCTAGACCTAACCCAGCAGTTTCTGCCCAGGCATTCGGATAATCTTTTATCCATTTCTATGGTAGTTTGCCTGTTTGATCAGTCCTAGGGAGCGCGAAGAGTTGATGTTCATCTTCAACGGACATAGTCAATGCTGTGACTATGGGAGGTTTCACTGAAGGCTTTAGAACATCCACTTCGGGAACATCAGGGTTAAAAGTTATTCTAGCCCCGAGTTTGGTAAGCAGATCCCTGTGCATCAATGGGGCTGGGCACTCTGGGATTAATAGGAAAGAGTGTTGGACTTTTCCTTTTCCTACATCCATAATCCTCTTAGTTGTCCAAGCCCGATATGTACTGCCATTATCCCCTTGAACTAGGGAACATTTATTTGATAGGAGCCCAGTGGGGTCTTAAGGGCTGAGAATACTGCTCCTGTATCCTTTCCAAAGTTCACTGGAGTCCCCTCCACTTCAAATGTTACCCTGATCTCGGGGAGGAGATCCGAGCCCCAACATTCCTAGTCCTCTTCTAGAGTCAGCATGGCATGCTGGCGTGGTTGCTTCTTTTGGGTGCACTCTTTGGCTCAGTGTCCTTTTTCTTTACAGTAGGCACATTGATCTGAGGCCAGGGGCAGCCTTTGGCATGGGCCCAAGTATCCCTTCCTGACTCCAAGCTTTTTAACTTCTGGCATATTTGCTGCTGTGAACAAAACCTTAGCCAATGTTTTAGTCTGCCTTTTGCTCCTTTCATGCCCCTTTTGTTCCCTTTCCTTCTCTATCCCCTGTTCCCACTCCTCCTCAGTTTCTCTCTTATAATATACTTTCTCAGCTTCTCTGACTAAATCTCTTAAGGTCGTATCTTGTAATCCATCTAGACATTGAAACTTTCTCTTAATATCTTGGGCAGCCTGCTCAATACAGGCCATTGTAACAGATGCATTTTGGTCCTCTGCCTGAGGATCAAAAGGAGTATATTCTTCCATAATTCTCTCCAGAAACATAGAGGGAGACTCATTAGACCCTTGGATAATCTCTCTTACTTTGGCCAAATTGGTCAGCCCTCTGGCGGCCACTCGGAGACCCGCTATTAGAGCCCGGCGATAAGTGGACAGATGCTTCTTACCTTCAAAGGTGTTGGGGTCCCAGTTGGGTCGGTTCATGGGCACATAGGGACGGAAAAAGAGTATCACAGGGGCTTCTGAGTTTTCTATTATCCGCCGCCGGTGGGTTCCTTTAGGTTGCCCAGCTTCCTCCAGGGGAGGAGGGGCTGCTGCTGCTGCAGAGAAGTCCCCTGGAGGGCTTGGGTCTGGCCCAATTGCCTATATCAGTGGAGAGGCTGAGTCAGCGGTTGGAGGATCATCAGGAACTGTGTTGGGGGTTGGGGAGGGAGAGTAGACGATAAGGAGGGGGAGGAGTGTCCAGTCTTGTGACTCAGGGAGAATGGAAGGAAGAGGGGGAGGAGTGGATGGTTTGAATGATAGGATCATGGGGGAAGGGGTATATGGCTCTTTATCTGGGTGGCCACGTGGCCAAAGCTGAAAGACAATATCTCTGACTTTTCGGATTAGAGGAAAGTGGAAGGATCCTTCTGGGGGCCATCCAACTTCGAGGATGGGCCATTCTGAAGCACAGAGAGTCTGCCAGGTACAGCGTTTTACTGGAAAATAAAGATTCTGGGCCCTTGAGCGGACATCAGTCCAATGATCAAGGGTCGGAGACAGAGAAGAGGATGCGCTTTGTCCCATAATGGGAATTACTCAAACATGGACAGTGAAGACACAAACGCAACACAGAAAAAGACAAACAGTAAATGTTTAACATGACTCCAAGAAAAAGATTAGAACTGAGTAACTGGTAAATCTTAATGGGTTAGGCAATAAAGACAGACGGTAAACTCAACATGAGTTCGGGACAATGAACCAAACTGAGTAGCCGGCAAAACCTGATGGGCTGGCAAACCGAATCCTGAAGCAAAATGTAACTGAGATGAGGAAACTACTATTCTTTGATTTCCCTAGTCTTCCGGAGTGTCCCCCAGAAACGTGACCTTGGGCTCTGTGACAGGTCTGTCACACCATAGGAGAGAGCTAATGCTCTTCACCAACAGCCACTTTGCCATGCCCTGACTTGAAATCCGAAACCAGAAATAGGCTCCTTACTAACCCCGAGAGGAGTCCCTTGAGGTCTTTTGTCCACCGCTGCCGGATATCTCACCTGGGGCCTCCAGATAAATAGGTGCGGCGAACGTCAGAGGAAAAGACAACAAAGAGGTTTTCTCATGCATCAGCAAAGGGTTTATTGGGGGTCCAGCATGCTGGGGCTCAGAGCTCACTTCAGAGGACCAAAAATCAAAGAACCCCGAGAACAACTTGAGCAGAGTATATATACATTCTTTAGAGAGAGCAGGGATTTACATACATCATTGCCTCCTTTAGGAAATCATCATGTACCACGGAAAAATCAAATAACAACTCTTAAACATGATTAGCACATTCATTGGCGGGAAAAGGTCAGGCAGGGAGTGATTGGTCAGCCCTGAGAAGGGGTATACGTTTAAATTTATTGGTTAAAGCCCTGAGATGTATACGTGGTGAGCTGCACGGTTTCTGGGAAGGGGTTGTTAAGTAACTAGGTGTTCAGGGAAGATTTCAACACACATCTAATGGGCAGTTTCAGGAATTGTCTTAACTGCCACAGGAATTTTAGGTTCTGAGTGCAGCTTGGAAACTTTACAAAACCTGGTTGTTTACGTTTCAATTTCAATTTGTTTTATTCTTTCAGAACCTTACAGTGGAAGGCGAGAGACTTCATCCACAATGACTGCTCTTTTGGCCATTTTGGTTTTGGATGCACACATGGGATCTTTTCTTAGATCCGTCTGTTGCTGATAATCTAAGCCACAGCCTCAAACACTGCCAAGAGCCTGATTAAGACACATCCCTTTCCAAAGCAATTACATCTCTGAGGTCAGTTACAGAACTCAGTCTCTGAGAGGAATCACACCAGTGTTCAAGCCCAGGTGGACCCAGTCATTCTTCCAACCACCACACATATGACCACAATTAAATCCAAAACACTCCCACATGGCACTCATCTTCTTACATACATACACTCATGATAACCTTTGGCTAGAGGCTTCCATGAATGGCGCAGCCCACGAGAGTGTCCAAAATAAGCTCCCTTGCAACTCATTTGCCTAACCTCAGGGTGGCCTGAACACCCTTCCTGTGAACCAGGATTGATCACATAGTTCTTCCTCTAATACTGCTCTGCTTCTCCAATTTGAGGCCTACTGACTGTCAGGTATAGATTCTTTATGTGATTTGGAGTCATTAGGAAACCAAAGTAAATTTGCAAGGCTTGGAAAAACTCATTTGACCCAAAGGATACCTATTGTCACTTGGTGGAGGTCAGGAACCTTACAGAGGAAGGCGAGAGACTTCATCCACTATCACTGATCTTTTTGCCATTTTGGTATTGGATGCACACATTGGATCTTTCTTTATATCCATCAGGCGCTGCTAATCTAAGCCACAGCCACACACAGGGCCACGAGGCTGATTCAGAACATCCTTTTCCAAAGCAATTAAGCAAAGAGCCACAGGTGATGCCCATTCATTTCCATTTGAAAACTGTTTTCTTCAAGATTCACAAAGGGGTGGCCTGAGGCAGAGACCTTCCTGACTTCAGAGCAACATAACAATAAGTAAGCAAATCCCAATGCAGGGTTTCTCCACTGAGACTATACTAGTCACAATGATATCTGAGTTTTCTGAGATGCTTGTCATTCCCTTCAACAATCCAGTACATGGCCATGTCACAGAGCTTGGAGGTGGTATATATATCTTGGACAAAAAACCATGAGCCTATTCTGGAGAGTGGCCAGAATTCAGAAAGAAAACAGGAACTTAGAAAGTTAGTAGGTGTTGCCCATCGAAAAGGCAACCAGCAGTCCTTTTTTAAAATGGGCAGGATGAATGCTGGAAAGCTTTCTACTAGTCAGGATACATCCATTGATGCATTCCTTTTTCTAATGTGTACAACCAAGAACACAGTGGGATACACAGACACAGAAACACTCACCTTGTCAAAGGACTTTCTAGAAACAGTCCACTCTAAACCAAACAAACCGCCTTTCCTACCTATTCTCAGAACATGAGACAAAACCACAAACTCACACCCACTCTCAAAAAGGCACCTCTTTCCCCAAGTAAGTCTGTGAGTATCCAGAGTGTCCTCTGACTTGTGGGCCATAGTATGTTCCCCCGAAATGGCCTGTCCTGTCTCAGATCTGGTCTCTTTGTCCATCTCTGTGAAGTTGTATGGAGCCTGTGCTGACCACTACCTGCTTTCTCAGGAAAGGCCCGTCTTCAGAGCTCTACTTGCATTTGGTCATCCTTAAACCATTAGGTACCAAGAGAGACAGACTCTCTCCTTGGTAAATCCAAACAAGTGAGCCCACTGGGAATGGGACTGGGCCTGCCTCTGGGTGCCTGTCTTCCTGGATCTCAAGTTCAGAGAGTTTCATCACCAAAGAAGTGAGGTAGGTCAATTCCTAAAGGAAGGGAATGAGGTCACTGCCTTGGCAACCACTTTGTCCTTACAGTTGCTTCCAAAGGTCCCTTGAGATGGAGGCTGCCCCTACTTCCTGTGAAACTTTCAGAAGTTAGAATGGTATATCAACCATAGACACCCAGGAGAAGCTCTCCACACAGGGTTGTTTTGGTCCATCTTTTTTATATCAATAGGAGAGAGGCTGATTCAGACACATACCTTCATCCTGACCAGCTTGTTTGCCATGGAAGATGACTTTTGCTCTCTCAGGTCCTTCATAGCTGCCTACATCTTCTCCAGGGATCATTTTTCATCAACCTTTGAGGTTCTCAGCAGGTGGAAGATTCCCTACATTCCTGTATTGTAAGACCTACTCTGTCCCTGCTCTTTTGTAAAGTTAGATTGAGGGAACAGTGTATGGTTAGGGTTAATAATATATTTTATTTGGGTTAGGAAACATTTTGTGGGATAAATAATGGTATTAGGAACCTGCGATATTCACAAGAATATATAGGTGAAACATAAGTATAAAACCTGAAATCTAGGTACGATTTGAAGCCCAGAAGGGAATTGGGCCCTTTAGTGCGATACTTAGCTTTGAATTATGTTCTACACAGATGTCTCAGATAAATCGATATGCAATGGCAGAGGACCTTGTACCTTGGATGAATAAATGTCTTAGAGAACATCCAGTCAAAAAGGAATAGTCAGCAGGATTAGGAAGGTAGTCAGTAGGTTTTGAAAAAAGAGTGAGTATAGGATTTGGACAAAACGTTCATTAGCAATAGGGTTTCGGGTAGAGAGTGAACGTAAATATGAGCACATACGAAGAGTCAGTCACAATGATGAACTGGGAAAAATATGTTGGAAAGCAGATATCAATAGAGACATTAGGAAAACAGGCAAAGTATAATGTGAGTGATAGGGTTAGACATTTTCAACATGGTTGAGGATGAATATATAATCTTAGGTAGAAAGACATATGTAGTCATCAATAGGATTGATGTTTTAGAGCCTTAGGCAACCTGGGCATGGTTGTTTTTAATAATCCATGCTCACTTTCCATTTTGCTTTGGTGAAAGGTTAATAAAATAGTCACTTGTCACTTCCTGTTTTTCTGTATGCTTAACAAAACACTGTTGAAATCTTGAGAACTGTTTGCTATTTTGGTTCCCAGAATGTGCTATCCCCAACTGCCAAACTGCAGAATGTACTCCCTCACCCAGTTGCATGCAAACTGCACACTCGCCCTGACCCATAAATAAATTTCCCTCCCTGCCCTGTCCAAGGAAAGTATATAAGCTCTGTTAAAGCTGTTCTCAGGGCTCTTTGCTCTATTCAAGTGAGCTCTGAGCCCCAGCATGCTGGACCCCCAATAAACACTTTGCTGTGGCTGAGTGAAAATGGTATACTGTTCTGTACTTAAAAGATGCTTTCTTTTGCTTGGCTCTGCATAAAGATAGTCAGTTGCTGTTTACTTTCGAGTGGGTAGACCCAGAAACAGGAACGTCTTGTCAACTAACTTGGACTAGACTCCCACAGGGCTTCAAAATCTCCCCCACTCTCTTTGATGAAGCCCTTCACAGAGATCTCAACAACTTCAGAACTACACACCCCGAAGTCACCCTGATTCAATATGTGGATGTCCTGCTCCTGGCAGCCAACACCAAGGAAAACTTTGAGTTTGTGACCCAAGCACTATTATCTGAGCTTGCTCAACTCAGGTATAGAGCTTTGGCCAAAAAGGCCCAAATTTGCCAGCAAGAAGTAATCTTCCTGGGGTATTTCCTTAGGCACTGTAAATGATGGCTCACTGACCCCAGGAAACAAAACGTTGTGCAGATACCACCCCCATTTAACAGGAGACAACATAGAGAGTTTCTTGGAACTGCTGGCTTTTGCAGGTTATGGACCTGGGTTTGTGTTCATAGCTGCTCCTTTATACCCGCTGTTAAATGAGAATGCCCAATTCCAATGGACCCTTTGAGCACCAGCAAGCTTTTGATAACATCTAAGAACACTAACACTGAACACCTCAACTTCACTGAGCCCAGCCTGCAATTTCAGAAAGCCCTACACTATGTTAAAAATGTACATCAACTCAATCAACTTAGTTCAAAGAAACTGCAGCCATTCCTGTAGGATCAAGAACAGAGTTTTAGACTAACTCACTCACAGTGAATGGAAATAACTGAATGGGTAACAAAAGCCTGTCGGTTCTGTTAATTGGTTAATGCTTACCATTCCAAGCTTCCTGCAGGAAAGCACGTACCAGGAACCAGACCAGGACAATTCTGGGAAGTGGACTTTACCTAAATTAAGCCAGCGAGATATGGACTTAAATATCTCCTAGTCTTTGTAGATACATTTTCAGGATGGATTGAAGCCTTTCCCACAAAAAAAAAAAAAAAAAAAAAAAAAAACCCGGCACAAATGGTGGTCAAGAAGATCCTGAAAGATATTTTTCAAAGACAGGGCCTGCCTAATGTAATGTGGTCTGATAATTGAACGGCGTTCATGGGCCAGGTAAACCAGGGGTTAGCCAGGACCCTGGGGATTAATTGGAAGTTACATTGTGTTTATAGACCCCAAAGCTCAGGACACATGAAAAAATAAATAGAAGCATTAAAGAGACCTTAAATAAATTAAGCTTAGAGACCGTCATTAAAGGGTAGACTATGCTCCTGCCTTATGCACTGTTTCATGAAAGAAATACTCCCTTTGTTTCTTTGTGTAACATCACCCCCTATGAAATTCTCTATGGGGCCCCTCCTCTGGTAAGGGACCTAACCCCAACTCTAAGACCTAAGTATCCCTTCCACACACCCTTGCTTGACAGACTTAAATCTCTTGAAAGAACTCAGCTATACCTGTGGAAACAGCTGGCCACTGCCTTCCAACCTGGGGACGAGGGGACTCCACATCGATATCAAGTAAGAGAATTCCTCTAAATAAGATGACATCAGGTGTCATCCCTGGAACCCCGCTGGAAAGGACCATACCAGGTGCTACTTATAACACCTACAGCGGTAAAAGTAGACGGAATCACTTCCTGGATCCATGCCTCTCATCTCAAGCCTGCAACCTGTCCAGACTCTGGCTGGAAACTGGAAAAGACTGGTAACCCGTTCAAATTGTGTATTTGCCACGTAGATAAGGCTATAGACTTTCCCCTTGGCCACCAGTAGACCTAACACTCATTAGCCCGTTCAGCAGCAATGGCTGATCACAAATCCTACAAGACAAGAAGTATGGTCTATCTTGCATACAGCCCCCTTAGGAACCTGGTGGCCATCTCTCCACCCAGACATTTGTCAGCTGGATATAGGTCTTTCCTATTAGGATATCCTTGATGAAGAGGATCCCACTAAAATTCCATTAAATCATTTCCATACCATAGATAATGGAAACAAACATTATGGTTGTATAGACAGGCAAGCCAGATGCAGGTTGGCTAGCCTATATTAGTATGTTTGCCCCGCAGACTATCAAAGCCACAAACCGCCATGGCTGAGTGTGGGAAAAGATGACTTCTTCTGTAAGTCATGGGGATTTGAGCATACAGGGGCTGCCTGGTGGAATGTAAAATCCTCATCAAATTCAGTACACAGCATTGGCCATATTACTACTTAGACATCTAAAACAGATGGCGCCAAGAGGAGTCTCTAGATCCTCAAATTCTGTGTGACCTTTTTACCTTCTGCAAGTGCTCAAAAGGGTTAAAGGAAATTCCCCTATGTGGAGGCCTTTTCCCTGTTTCCCTCACATCCTGAACTATGCTTCTCCAATAGTTCCTCACCCTCAGCTTTCTGCTCCAGACTCTCTGCTGTCAGTCCTACCTCAGCAACCTTATTTCTCCACTCCAATTACTAGATCCAAAACCCAAACCTCCGCTGGTTCACAGAGCATTGCCCCCTTGCTGAGTTAGCAGGTACTGAGGTACCCATCCACCCACTCACTCCTCTCTTCCTCTGTCAGTACCCGCACCGGGTCGCACCAGGTCCTCTTACCAGCTAACCTAAAGCTCAAACCAGCTTAGGAGATCCCTCAGACCCCTATTGAAGATGTAATGAAAATGACCTTTAAAGTTGCTTTGTGATCACTGAAAACAGGTTACTAAGAATTTAAAGTGCCTCACAGGCTTTTCAGGATAGTCACTCCCGTCTTCCCCTCTGCTCTACCTGTTATACTGCTCAAGTTTTTGTTTCTAGGAAAATCCCAAACCCCTTTCCCATTATTCTTTTATATCTCTCCTTCCTATTTCTCAGATCCACGGAGCAGCTCTCACCCTCCGCCTTCCCCGTCTTCCCCCTCTGTACCAGGCCCACAGAAAAATCTTAACTGAACTTCTCCAGAAGTCTTCACCATGACTTTAGGATTTTCAGCAAAAGAGTCCCTATAAAACAGTTCAGTGTAGATAAACTTCCTGTTTTTCTGTTGCCCTGCTCTACTTGGCTACTGGCTGCAAAAATCAGCACTCCTAAGCTTGACACCCCTTTAATAGTTTTTCACACAATATGTGAACAAGGCCTCTGGCCTTGAGCTGGGGCTTCATAGAGATGGCTATATTTTTAAGATATAAAATTACCAACTGGGCTCCATGGTAACACTGCAGGGGGATAAAAGAAAAGGAAGAAAAAGCTCTCCCCCTCCCAGGTGTCCTTGAAAGTTTAACTTGCCCACCAAAGAGGAAAAAACAGAAAAAAACTTCTTTTTGTGAAGTTCTGCAGACTGTGAACTTCTTAGTCCCTTCCCTTTCATGTTGGGTACAAAATTCTGAAACTACCTAAACTTGGGGTTCAGGGAATTAATTGATTACAACAGAAGCAATGCCCGCTGAATCCGGTTGCAACCAAATAGGACTATTTCCCTGTCTTCTGTGCTATCTTAGGTGCCTTGCCTTGACTGCCCCTACAACAGTATAATTCTATATACTTAAACATTGTTTATGTTTTAATGAAATGGTCAACAGATGTGATTAATTGTGAAATGGTGAAGATGTTTCCCAGATTGCTCTATAATGACCCAAGTTCATTTGAAGTTCAAACAGGGGGGCATACAACCCAGTTCCACTGGGAACATATATCTCTTACTTTACCTATCATATTAGGAAATGGAGTTGCTGCAGGGGTAGTCACAGGAACCACTGCCCTGGTCCATGGTACACAACAAATGACCCAAATAGAAGCAGCAATAGACCAAAACTTAAAGATATTAGAAACCTCCATCACAGTTTTCAGGAATCTTTAACCTCTCTCTCTGAAGTTGTTTTACACAACAGTCGAGGGTTTGACCTCCTCTTCATGAGAGAAGGGGGCCTTTGTGCTGCATTGATGTAAGAATGCTGTTTTTATGCCGACCATAATGAAGTTGTAAAAAAACCTATGAGTAAAATAAAAGGATGCCTTGAAGAGTGTCAATGAGAGACAGACGCCCCAAAAGGGTGGTTTGAGTCTTGGTTATCACAGTCCCCCTGTTTATCTACGCTTTTATCACCCCTGGCCTGTCCAATAATAATCTCCATATTATAGCTAACTATAAAACCCTGTTTGCTCAACCGTGTAATTTCTTTTTTCCAAGCTCAAATTGGAAAAGTTAAACTTACGGTAATACCCCACTAGCAGACATAGAATGTGACACCCCCCAATAATCACTATTATGATTAAAATTAGCCAGAAGAAGAAGTGGGGAATGAAAGGTTAATAAAAAAGGAACTTGGAACTTCCTGTTTTTTTGTATGCTTAACAAAACACTGTTGAAATATTGAGAACTGTTTGCTAACCTTGTTCCCAGATTGTGCTGTCCCCAACTTCGAAATTGCAGAATGTATTCCCTCATCCGGTTACACGCAAACCGCCCACTCGCTCTGACCCATCAATAAATTTCCGTCCCTACCCTTTTCAAGGAAAGTATATAAGCTCTGCTTAAGCTGTTCTCAGGGCTCTCTGCTCTATTCTTGTGAGCTCTGAGCCACAGCATGCTGGACCTCCAATAAACCTCTTGCTGTGGCATGAGACACTCTCCTGGTGATCTCTTCCTCCGATGCTTGCACGAACATTACTTGGATGATTGAATGTAGAAGAGAAAATCCAGTCAAAAAGGGATAGTCGGTAGGATTAAGAAGATGGTCGGTAGGTTTAGGAAGAAGAGTGAGTATAGTATTTGGAACAAAATCTCTTTAGCAATAGGGGTTCGGTAAGAGAGTGAATGTAAATGTCAGCACATGTGAACAGTCACAATAATGAAATGGGAAAAGAACGTAGGAAAGCAGATATCAATAAAGACATTACGAAATCAGGCAAAGTATAAAGTGTGTGATACGATTAGACATTTTCAACAGGGTTGAGTTAGAATATATAATCTTAGGAAGAAACAAATATGTAGTCACCAATAGGATTGACATTTGAGAGCATTAGGCAACCTTGACATGGATGTTTTTTGTAATCCATGCTCACTTTCCATTTAGGTTTTGGTACAATCATAAGTGTGACGTTTGCATTTGTGTCCAGAATATTACCGTGATAATATGTATATGTAGATCTGGTGACATGAGTGTTTATTACACCATTTCTGGGAGCAATTTTTTGAAGACATATAAATGGGTATAGGGGGTACAAAGAGGTATACACTGTGTCAATGAATATAGAGATAATGCATGAATAGACCATAAGTGAATAAATAATATAACTGGTTCCACATTAAATAACGGATTGAATTGATATCTGAAAATATATAAGAAATCTTATATTGATATACAATCATTCATTCCAACCATTTATACATCTAATATCAATATTAGGGTTATGGTTTATCATGAAGATATGTTATTTTTGCTACAAAAGTGATTATGGAAATCGAAAATAATGTGTTTGGAAAGAGTCAGTCACAATGCTGGAAATATGTGAACAAGGCCTCTGGCCTTGAGCTGGGGCTTGACAGAGATGGCTACAGTTCTAAGTTAAAGAAGTTACCAACTGGGCTCCATGGTAAAAGCTGGCAGGGAGAAAAAAAAAGAGAAGAAAAAAGCTCTGCCCCTCCCAGGTGTCCTTGAAATGTTAACTTGCACAGAACAGAAAAAAAAAAAAAAAAAAAAAAAAACAGAAAAAAAAAATGCTTTTAATGAACTTCTATGAACTTCTGCAGACTGTGAACTTCTGAGTCCCTCCCTTACATGTTGGGTACAAAATTCTGAAACAATCTAAACTTGGAGTTCAGGGGATTAAATGATTACAATAGAAGCAATGCCCTCTAAATCCGGTTGCAACCAAATAGGACTGTTTCACTGTGTTCGGTGCTATGTTAGTTGCCTTACCTTGCATTGTCCATCCCTTTTCTCATGAAAAGACCAGTCAAGAAACATGGAGGAATGCATGTGCTCTGAAGCAGGAAGTGATTGATAGTGAATCAAATGCCTATAAATTTCCTAACTTGTGGATGAAATACATATCCTATGATGTGCATAAATTAAAGAAATAGTAATCTACCAGTGTTGAATAAAAATGAACGTCAAAATACACATCATGTCCAATTGGAATCTACTTGCATTGATGTTAAACTGGGTCAGGTACTGTAGAAATATTAGGATTTGTGTGCACCATTCACTGAAGTTCCTTTTCGGTACTAGGAAAGAAATATGTTTTTCAGGTAAATGAATATTTCTAAGAATAATCTTGTGAAAAGTTGATTATAAATTCACATATATGAATATGAATGAATTTGGTGAGTGTAAAATAAAACACATATTTCATATTTTGAAAAATCTGGAGAGTCTATCTATCTATCTATCTATCTATATATATATATATATATGTGTGTGTGTGTGTGTGTGTGTGTGTGTGTACACACACACACACAGACATTAAAAATAGCAATATATATGCCAATCAAAATTCAAAATGAAATATATATCATTGACAGATCCAAAAATATTTATTTAACTGAACATGGATTTATGAATAATATTGATCAAGTAGGAAGCTCACCCATAATTTGAATTTTCAGTTCCAACATCATTTAGGAGGAGTGATCCCTTACAATTTGTATCTGTCAAGTCAGCCACCTCACATGAATGGACGTGTGGTCCCAGGTAGGTTTCTATGTTTGCATATAAAAACACAGGTGGTGAATAGGCTACAGAGAGGGGAGACAGAAATTTACATATTGGTTAACTTTAAAAAAACATGGAGAACGACTTCAACAAAAAGTTGACTAGATTTATAACTCCCACAATATATAATGCAAAAGGCAAGTCCAACTATACACCATGCCTCCTCTGAAATGCTTGTATTTTTATTCTGTTTGAGTTATTTTTCTCCATCTTATTAGTATTAGTAGTCAGAGTGTAGTAGGGTAGGGGTTAGTGTCGGGGATTCAGTATTTCGAAAGAAAAATTGGAAAATGAATCCAATGTGTATGTAAATGTGTGCTCCACAAATATCCTCCCACTCTCATACAGAAAAATGCCTTGACAGTACCTTCGCTCCAACTAAAACACCATTAGAGGAGAAGAATTAGAAAATCAGTGAATACATATCTGGAATGGAATATGCTCACAGTTTTGAAAAATTGGAGGTGGTAGATGATTTTCGAAAAGAAAGGGACAGGGTAAACACTCCACAAACATGGAGTTCTGCTGGCCTAAAAACTTCTTGAGAAACTGCCTCTGAGGTTGGGCCCTTGAACTATATGTGGTTGTCAGGAGCTTTAGCTTCCTTTGTACTGAGACCATCAATGCTGGGTCTGCATCTATGTGACATGGAGGAAATTGTTTCTTATTTTCCAATGAAAATGAGGCAGCAGTGCTGAATTCTCTCTTTGTAGGTAACCTGTGGCCACTGGGGGCTAAGTTATTCCCCGTGTGGACTGTGAAGCCATTTGGACATCCTCCAATTTTTTTGGTGTTTCTCGCTGCTGCACTGGGAGTTTGGTATTTGCTTCACAAAATACATGGAGTTCAACTGGGACACAGTGCTGGAGGGATTTCTGTCGGGAGTGGTGGGTCAGGGTCTGCAGGATAATGAACCAACCAGGCTTCTATCCCACATTGCTTTCCCCCTTGACCATAGCAACCTGATTCTGAACATTGCCCTGAAACCTCTCAATATAAGAAGATGCCTTTACAAAGAAGGGTCTGCTGGCTGCACCATGTCAGTAACAACCATTTGGAAGCCAAGGGCAGATCCACATTGCCCCACTACATATTTTATCACAAACCTTCCCACCACTGTTCTAGGCCCACTAATCGGCAGGCTCCAAATTACTGGCATCTCTGTTCTACACCACATTCATGAAACCCAGTCAATCAAGGCACTGTCTGGCACACTCAAGATCAGCAACAGCACATCCAAAGGTTCTCCAGTGCCACCAGGTCATGGGAATTTCAAAAATTTCACGGTATTTTTCTAGCCATTTTTCTAGGATGATGTTGCAAGCACTATGGGTTTCAATATATTCAGGAACCGTTAAATGGTGAAGAAGCACATTTCAATGAAAGCTCTGGAGAACTCTCAAAGGCAAGGCTTCCAAAATAGTGGCCAAATGGTCACTTGAATCCAGTCCTATTGAGGTCTACAATATGAGGTCCATGTGTTTTTTGACACTGAACTATGGCTGCCATGTCTTTCAGAATACAATCAAGTGATATCCTGGCTGAGATTCCCAGTGCTTTGTGGAAAGCCACCCTGGGCCTAGATCTCAGTTTCCAAGGGCGACTTTCATTGCGTGGCTTCCTAAAATCCCAAAACAATTCATGGCAATACGTCTCTGAGGTAAGTTCTAGAACTCAGTCTCTAAGGGGAATCAGACCAGAGTTCAAGCACAGGTAGACCCAGTCATTTCTTCCAACCACCACACAAATGACCACAATTAAAACCAAAACACTCCACACGGCCCTAATCTTCTTCCATATAGACACTCATCATATCCTTTGGCTGGAGTTTTCCATAAGGGGTGCAGCCCAAGACAGTGTCCAAAATAAGCTCCCTTAACCCTCATTTGCCTAAAGTCAGGGTGGCCTGGACACCCTTACCGTAAACCAGGAGTGATCAAATAGGTCTGCCATTAATACTTTTCCACTTCTTCAATTTTAGGCCTATTAACTGTGGCATTTAGATTATTTATGTGAACTGTAGTCAAGAGAAAACCGAAGCACCTATGGGCTAGCCTCTCCATGGCTTTGAAGAATTCATTTGACCCAAAGGATCCTTATTCTCACTTGATGGAGGTCAGAAACCTTACAGAGAAAGGCGAGAGACTTCATCTACAATGACTGTAATTTTTGCCATTTTGATTTTGTATGCACACATGGGATTTTTCTTTACATCCATCAGGTGTAGGGAATCTAAGCCATAGACTCACACAGGGCCAAGAGACTGATTCAGACACATCCCTTTCCAAAGCAGTTAAGTAAAGAGCCACAGGTAATGCCCATTTATATCCATTTGAAAACTGGTTACTTCAGGTTTCACAAAGGGGTGGCCTGAGGCAAAGTCCTACCTGACATTCAGGGCAAAAGAACAATAGGCAAGCAAAAGCCCCAAAGCAGAGTTTCTCCACTGAGACTTTACTGGTCACACTGATATCTGAGTTTTCTGAGATGCTCGCCATTCCCTTCAGCTATCCAGTACATGCCCATATCACAGAGCTTGGAGGTGGTAAATATCTTGGACAGAAAACCATGAGCCTATTCTGGAGTGTAGCCAGAATTCAGGAAGGAAACAAGAACTTAGGAAGTTTGAAGGTGTTGCCCTTCGATAAGGCAAGCCACAGTCCATTTATATATTGGGCAAGATTGATGCTGGGAAGCTTTCTACTAGACAGGACACATCCATTGATGCATTCTCTTTTCTAATGTCTACAACCACAGACACACTGGGAAACACAGACATAGAAACACTTGCCTTGTCAAACGACTTACTAGAAACAGTTCACTCCAAACCAAACAAACCGCCTTTCCTACATTTTCTCAGAACATGAGACAAAACCACAAACACACAACTAAAACCACAAATGCATCTCCTTTCCCCAAGTAGGTCTGTGACTATTCAGAGTGTACTCTCACTGGTGAGCCTTACTATGTTCCTCTGAAATGGCCTGTCCTGTCTCAGATATGGTCTCCTTGGCCAACTCTGAAAATGTCAGGAGCCCACGGTGAGCCACTACTTGCTTTCTCTGGAAAGGCCAGTCTTCAAAGCTTTCCTGGCATTTGGCCATCCTCACATCAGTATATACCAAAAAAGACTGTCTCTGTCATTGGAATATCCAAACAAGTGAGCCCACTGGGACTGGGACTGGGACTGGCTCTGAGTGCCTGGCTTCCTATATCGCAAGTTCAGAGAGTTCCATCACCAAGGAATAGAGATGAGGTCACTTCCTTCAGGAACTGAATAAGTTCACTGCCTTTGCAACCACTTTGTCCTAACAGTTGCTTCCAAGGGTCCCATGAGATGGATGCTGCCCCTATTTCCCGTGACACTTTCACAAGTTAGAATGGTATATCACCCATAGGCACCCGTGAACAGCTCTCCACACAGGGCTGGATTTGTCCATCTTCTGTACATTAGGAACAGAGAGGCTGATTCAGACACAACCCCTCATTCAGACAAGGCTGTTTTCCATGGAAGAAGACTTTTGCACTCTCTGGTCCTTCATAGCTGCCTACATCTTCTCCAGGGATTATTTCTGCATGGAACTTTGAGGTTTTCAGCAGGTGTTATATCCCCTACATTCCTTATTGTAAGAAAAAAACTGTCCCTGCTCTTCTATAAAGTTAGAATGTGGGAACAGTATATGGTTTTGGTTAATAACATGTTCGATTTGGGTTAGGAATCATTTTGCTGGATGAATAATGGTATTGAAAACCTGCGATATTTATAAGAATATAGAGGTCAAATATATGTATGAAAACAGAAATCTAAGTAAGATTTGAAGCCCAGAAAGGGATTGGGCCCTTGATTGGGAGACTTAGCTTTGAATTATGTCCTGCACAGATGTCTCAGATGAATCAATACACAATGGCATCGGACCTTGTACCTTGGATGATTGAATGTTGAAGAGAACATCCATTCTAAAAAGGATAGTCAGTAGGATTTGGGAGATAGTAGGTAGATTCAGAAAGAAGAGAGAGTATAGTATTTGGACCAAAAGTTGTTTAGCAATTGGGTTTCAGGTAGAGAGTGAATGTAAATGTCAGCACAAATGCACAGTCAAAATGATGAACTGGGAAATTATGAAGGAAAAGAGATATCAATAGAGACATTAGGATATCAGGCAAAGTTTAAAGTGAGTGATTGGATTAGACATTTTCAACAGGGTTGAGTTTGAATATATAATCTTAGAAAGAAACAAATATGTAGTCAACAATTACATTGACATTTGAGAGCATTAGGCAACCTGGTCATGGATGTTTTCAGAAATCCATGCTCACTTTAAATTTAGGCTTTGGTACAATTATAAGTGTGACCTTTGCTTTATTTTCCAGAATATTACTGTGATAAAATGTATATGTAGATCAGGTGACATGAGTATTTCTTCCACCATTTCTGGGAGCAATATTTTGGAGACGTATAAATGAATATTGGGAGTACAAAGAGGTGTACCATCTCTCTATGAATATAGAGATAATGCAAGAATAGACCATACTGAGAGTAAATAATATAATTGGTAAACGTTAAATAACGGATTGAATTGATATCTGAAAATATACAGGAAATCTTATATTGATATACAATCATTCATTCCAACCAGTTATACTTCTAATGGTAATATTAGGGTTATATTTTATCATGACGAGTGTGTGAGTTTTGCTTCAAAAGTGATTATGGAAATCAAAAATAATGTGTTTAGAAAGAAGTCTCATGAAAAGTCTTATCAAGAAACATGGAGGAATACATGTGTTCTGAAGAAGGAAGTTATTGAAAGTGAAACAAATGCCTATAAATTTGCTAACTTGTGTATGAAATATATATCTTATGATGGGCATAAACTGAAGAAATAGTAATGTACCAGTGTTGACTAAAAATGAACATCAAAATACATATCATGTTCCATAATAATCTACTTGCATTGATGTGACATTGGGTCAGTTACTGTAGAAATATTAGGATTCGTTTGCACCATTCACTGAAGTTAGTTTTCAGTTCTAGGAAACAAATATGTATTTCAGGTGGATGAATATTTCTGAGAATAATCTTTTGAAAATTTGATTATAAATCCACATACATGAATACGAATGAATTTAGGGAGTGTACAATAAGACACATATATTTCATATTTTGAAAAATTTGGAGAGTATATATATATATATATATATATATATATATATATATATATACACACACACACACACATACACACACATTAAAAAGTAGCAACATATATGCCAATCGAAATTCTTCATGAAATGTATATCATCCACTGGTCCAAAAATATTCATTATACTGAATACGATTTTATTTATCATGTTGTTCATCTAAGAAGCTCACCCATAGGTTGAATTTTCAGTTCTAACTGTGTTTAGGAGGAGTGATCTCTTCTCCCAATTTGTATCTGCCAAGTCAGCCACCTCACAAGAATGTACATGTGATAACAGGTAGGATTCTATATGTGCATATGAAATTACATGTGCTGAATTGGCTACAGAGAAAGGCAGAGAGGAATTCACCTATTTGTTACCTTTAAAAACACATGGATCTTCTTCTATTTCTCTCTTGATGGTTCTGTAGTTTTCATTGTATAAGTCTTTCACCTCTTTTGTTAGGTTGATTCCCAAGTATTTTATTTTTTTTTTGAAAATATTGTGAATGGAGTGTTTTTCCTCATTTCCGATTCAGAAGTTTTGTTACTGATATACAAAAATGCCTTTGATTTGTGCGTGTTGATTTTTTATCCTTCCACTTTGCTGAATTCATTTATTAGTTCTAGTAGTTTTTTTGTAGACCCTTTTGGGTCTTCTAGGTATAGAATCATGTCATCCTCAAACAGTGATAATTTAAGTTCTTCTTTTCCTATTTTTATGCCTTTAATTTCTTTCATCTTTCTAATTGCTCTGGCCAGTGTTTTGAGAATTATATTGAATAGAAGTGGTGATAGAGGGCATCCCTGTCTTGTTCCTGATTTTAGAGGGAATGCCTTCCATTTTTCTCCACTCAGAATGATGCTAGCCTGAGGCTTAGCATAGATAGCTTTCACAATTTCGAGGAAAGTTCCTGTTATCCCTAGTTTTTCTAATGTTTTGAATATAAAGGAATGCTGTACTTTGTCGAATCCTTTTTCTGCATCTATTGAGATGATCATATGGTTCCTATTTTAAGTCTATTTATGTGGTGAATAACATTTATTGATTTCCGTATATTGAACCATTCTTGCATCCCAGGGATTAATCCTACTTGATCATGGTGCACAATTTTTTTGATGTGCCTTTTTGTCCGATTCGCCAGAATTTTATTGAGGATTTTTGCATGTAGTTTTATCAGAGATATTGGTCTGTAGTTTTCTTTCTTTGAGGTGTCATTGTCTGGTTTCGGAATCAGGGTGATGTTGGCCTCATAGAATGAATTTGGCAAAGCTCCCTCTTTTTCCACTTCCTGAAATAAATTGAAAAGTATTGGTATTAATTCTTCTTTAAAGGTTTTGTAAAACTCCGCTGTATACCCATCTGGTCCTGGGCTTTTCTTGGTTGGTAGTCTTTTGATTGCTTCTTCAATCTGATCCATTGATATTGGTCTGTTCAAATTGTGTGTATCCTCCAGACTCAGTCTGGGCAAATCATAGGATTTAAAAAATTTATCGATGTCTTCACTCTCTTCTATTTTATTGGAATATAGGTTTTCAAAATAATTTTAAAAATGTGGCATTTATACACCATGGAGTATTATGCAGCACTAAAAAATGACAAAATCATGGGATTTGCAGGGAAATGGATGGTATTAGAGTAGATTATGCTTAGTGAAGCTAGACAATCCCTAAAAAAACAAATTCCAAATGTCTTCTTTGATATAATGAGAGCAACTAAGAACAGAGCAGGAAGGAATAGCAGGAAGAAAAGGTCAACATTAATAAGAGACATGAGGTGGGAGGGAAAGGGAGAGAAAAGGGAAATTGCATGGAAATGGAGGGAGACCCTCAATGTTTTACAAAATTATATATAAGAAGTTGTGATTGGAAGGGGAAAATAAACAAGTAGGAAAATGAATTACAGAAGATGGAGTAGAGAGAGAATATGGGAGGGGAGGGGAGGGGAGGGGGGATAGTAGAGGCTAGGAAAGGTAGCAGAATACAACAGATACTAATAGGGCATTATGTAAAAATGTGGATGTGTAACTGATGTGATTCTGCAATCTGTATTTGGAGTAAAAATGTGAGTTCATAATCCACTTGAATCTAATATATGTAATACAAGATGTCAACAGTTTTGTAATATTTTGAACAACCAATAAAAAAAAAACATGGAGAACTATTTCAACAAAAAATTGACTAGATTTATAACTCCTACCCTGTATAATGCAAAAGGCAAGTCCAACTATACACTATGCCTTGTCTGAACTGCTTGTATTTCTATTCTTTTTGGGTTATTTTTCTCCATCATATTAGAATTATTAGTCAGAGTCTAGTACGGTATGGGTTAGTTTCAGGGATTCAGTATTTTGAATGGAAAATAGGAAAATAAATCCAATGTGTATGTAAATATGTGCTACACAAAAATCTTCCCACTCTCATCCAGAATAATGCCTTGACATTACCTTCGCCCCAAGTAAAACACAATTAGAGGAGAAGAGTTAGAAAAACTGTGAATACATATCTGGAATGAAAAATGCTCAAGAGTTCACAACCTTGAAGGTGGTAGAGGAGTTTCCAAAAGTTAGGAACAGGTAAATATTCGACAAAATTGGAGCTCTGCTGGACTAAAGACTTCTTGAGAAACTGCCTCTGAGTTTGGGCACTTGAAATATTTGTTGTTGTCAGGAGCTTTAGCTTCCTTTGTAGAGAGACCATCAAAGCTGGGTTTGTATCTAAGTGACCTGGAGGACATGGTTTCTTATTTTCTAATGAACATGAGGCAGCAATGCTGAATTCTCTCTTTGTAGGTAAACTGTGGGGACTGGGGGCTAACTCTTTCCGTGTGGACTCTAAAGCCATTCGGTCATCCTCCACTTGTCGTGGTGTTTCTTGCTGCTGCAATGCGAGCTTGGTATTTGCTTCACACAATACAAGGAATTCAACTGGGACACAGTGCTAAAGGGAGTTCTGTCACGTGCGGTGTTTCAGGGTCTGCAGGATAATGTACCACCCAGGCTTCAATCCCACATAGCTTGCATCCTTGACCATAGCAATTTGATTCTGAACATTGCCCTGAAAACTCTGCATATTAAAAGATGCCTTTACATAGAAGGGTATGCTGGCTGCACCATGTCAGTTACAAGCCATTTGGAAGCCAATGGCAGATCCACATGGCCCCACCACAGATATTTTCTCAAACACCTGCACACAACTTCTCTAGGCCCACTTCTCATCAGGCCCCAACTTACTGGCATCTCTGTTCTTACACCATTTTCATGGTCATGGGAATTTCAAAAATTTCATGGTATTTATCTAGCCATTTTTCAAGATTGATGTTGGAGGCATTGTGGTTTAAATTCATTCAGGAATCATTCAATGGTGAGGAAGCTCATTTGAATGAAAGCTCTGGTGAAATCTCTGAGGCAAGGCTTCCCAAAGAGTGGCCAAAAGGTCACATGAACCCAGGCCTATTGCTGTCTACAATGTGAGGTCCATGTGTGTTTTGACTCTCATCTATGGCTGCCATGTCTTTCAGAATAAAACCATGTGATATCCTGGCTGAGATTCCCAGTGCTCTGTGGAAAGCAAACCTGGGCCTAGATCTCGGTTTCCAAGGGCGACTCTCATGCATGGCCAACTAAAATCCCAACACATTTCATGATAATACTTCTCTAAGGTCAGTTCCAGAACCCAGTCTCTAAGGGGAATCACACCAGATTTTAGCCCAGGTGTACCCAGTCATATCTTCCAACTACCACACAAATGATGACAATTAAAATCAAAACACTCCCACATGGCCCTCATCTTCTTCCATATATTCACTCTCATTCTAAGCTCTGTCTGGAGGTTTCCATGAGCGGCGAAGTCCAAGAGAGTGTCCAAAATAAGCTCCCTTGCCCCTCATTGCCTAAAGTCATGGTGGCCTGGACACCCTTCCTGTGAACCAGGTGTGATCAAATAGGCCTGCCCTTAATACGCCTAGGCTTCTCCAATTTGAGGCCTACTGACTGTCAGGTATAGATATTTTTATGTGAACTGGAGTCATGAGAAAACCCAAGAACCTATGTGCTAGACTCTCCAGGGCTTTGAAGAACTCATTTGACACAAAAAATCCCTATTCTCACTTGATGGAGGTCAGGAGCCTTACAGAGGAAGGTGAGAGACTTCATGCACAGGGACTGCTCTTTTGGCCATTTTGGTTATGGATTCACACACGGAATGATCCATCAGGTGATGAGAATGTAAGCCACAGCCTCACACAGATCAAAGAGGCTGATTCAGACACATCCCTTTCCAAAGCAATTTAGCAAATACCCACTGGTGATGCCCATTCATTTCCATTTGAAAACTGTGTGCTTCAGGCTTCACAAAGGTGTGCCCTGAGACAAAGAGCTTCCTGACATTCTGGGCAAATTAACAATAGGTAAGCAAATGGGCCAAAGTAGAGTTTCTCTACTGAGACTTTACAAGACACACTGATGTCTGATTTTTCTAAAATGCTCCAATTCCCATATATTAAATTATGTAGAGACATTAATGAACAAGAGCAAGTCATGGCAGCTGCAGTAAAACAGGCTTTAGAACAAGGGCAAGTCGTGGCAGCTGCAGTAAAATAGGCTTTAGATGCCAGGACAAGAACATGCTACAATTGTGAACAAACAGGACATTTTAAAAGGAATTGCCCCATAAGAGGAGGGTTTAACAAAACTAGGTATCAAAGGAGTAGAATATGGGGTATTTGCCCAGGATGCCATAGAGGGAGACATTGGACTAATGAATGCCATTCTCAAACCACCATAGAGGGTAGTATATTATCAAAAAACAAACAATGACCAGGTGTTTATCCATGATATCATGGAGAAAGGCATCAGGTTACGTTGCCAGAAAATGGACAGGGGGACCCAATGCTCTGGGGCCCCAAACCACAAATATACGGAGCACTGGAGGAACCCAGCAACCCCATCAGGGTAGTGCCAAAGACACATTGTCCATCAGAGCCCTCAACAGACAAACCAGAGGGAGTGCAGGGTTGGACATCTGCACCTCTGTAAGAGCAGTACTAACTCCAGAGATGGGAGTTCAAATCATTCTCTCAGGGGTAAAAAACCTCTTCCCCAAGGAGCAGTAGGCTTATTATTGGGACGCAGCTCTTCTACTGTAAAAGGACTTATGATAAGTCCTGGGGTAATTGACCCTAATTATGAAGGTGAAATAAAAATTATAGCCAGTTCTCCAAAGGGTATATCAGTAATTTCACCAAGAGACAGAATAGCACAGTTACTAATAATACCACGCTTACATGATAAATTTTCCAGTCATGTTGTAGAAAGAGGTTCCAAGGGATTAGGCTGCACAGATGTAGATTTGGCTATGTTTTCTCTAAAGTTAGATTCTTGCCCCATACTAAAACTAAATATTCAAGGACATGAATTAAATGGGCTACTGGATACAGATGCAGAACTTAGCATCATCTCTCGTCCAGAATGGCCAAAATATTGGCCATTACAACCATCCACTCAAACACTTCAAGGCCTAGAATTGGTGACTAATCCCCATCAAAGAGCAATGGTATTAGATTGGAAGGATCCTGAAGGATGTGAAGGAACTATATAGCCATATGTATGGATCATCTTCCCGTAAATTTATGGGGATGAGATGTCCTAGATGAATTAGGTTTGAAATTAACAAAAAAACATCAATTAAAATATATCCACAATTATGGTTAGACAAGGTTTTAGGATAGGAAAAAGATTAGAAAAACAATATCAAGGTATAGCAGCTCCAATACTAATAGATCAAGGAACAGACAGAAATGGGTTGGATTTTAAGAAAGGGACACTAAGACAATAAAAAGTACTTGGAAATAAGAAAGACCAGTATGGGTTCCTCAGTGGACCCTGACTAAAGAAAAGGTACCAGCAGCCCATGATCTGGTCAAACAACAATTAGCAGAAGACATATAAAACCATCTGTATCTCCCCATAATACTCCCAGTTTTGTCATCAAAAAGTAATCTGGTAAATGGAGATTATTGCAAGATTTAAGAGGCATTAATAATGAGATGGTTATTATGGGACATGCTCAATCAGGGATTCCACAATTATCTGCTTTGCCAAAACTTGGTATGATTTATGTATAGATATTAAAGATTTTTTTTTTTCATTACCAATTCAACCTTAGGATAGTCCATGTTTTGCATTTACTAACCCTGCACTGAATCATGAAGGTCCTGATCAGAGATACAAATGGAAAGTACTCCCTCAAAGGATGGCTAATAGCCCAACTATGTGTCAAATTTATGTTAACAAAGTAATCCAGCCACTTAGAAATCAAAATCCTGAACTACAAATATTTCACTATATGGATGATATATTATTAGCACACAAAGCTAAAAACACATTGCTAGAATGTTATGCCACACTTAAAAACATATTAAAAAATATAAACTAGAGATAACAATAGATAAAGTAGAATTAAATTTTCCAATTAATTATTTAGGAGTTCTATTATCCTCAACCATGATCTGTCCACCAAAAATTCAAGTACGAATAGATCAACTCAAATCACTTAATGACTTTCAAATGTTATTAGGAGACATAAATTGGATAAGGCCTTATCTAGGTATATGCACAATAGAGTTGGAACCTTTTTTGATATCCTAAAAGGTCCATCAGATCCAAATTCACCCCGCATGTTAACGCCTGAAACAAGAAAGGCATTAAAAATTATTGAAACATATATGGAAAATATGCATTTGGATAGAATTGATTTAAGTTTGTCTTTATTATTTATTGTACTACCAACAAAAAATATTACTACAGGAGTATTTTGGCAAGAAGGTCCATTATTATGGATGCATTTATCTTATTCCCCTAACAATATTCTTACTCGGTATACTGAGGCTGTAGGACAATTGATACTGAAAAGAACAAAACCAGCAAAGGAAGTGTTTGGAATTTCTCCCAATAAAATAATTACTCCATATACTCTGAATAAAATTGATGAGTTAGCTAATGAGTTAAATACTTGGGCAATAATCATGTGCAAATCTAATATTTCATTTGATAATCACTTACCATCTAATCCTTTATTGTCTTTTTGATCATTTCATCCTGTAATTTTTCCAAAAATGACAAGAAAAACACCTATCATGAATGCTCCAAATATATTCACTGATGGGTCAAATAATGGTACAGCAGCAATAGTTACACCTGATCAAACTTTTACATTTCTAGTACCCAAACAATCATCTCAAAAGGTAGAGCTTAATGCAGTATTACAAGCTTTTGTGATGTTTAAAGATTCTATAATTAATTTATTTTCTGATAGTCAGAATATAGTTAATGCTATAGTATCCCTTGAAGATGCTGGTAGGATTTCCCCTTCCTCTACTGTTTTCTCTTTGCTTTCCACTATACAAAGTCTAATCTTGGACAGAAAAGATCTGTTCTTTATAGGTAATATCAGAACACATACAGGATTGCCTGGAGCCCTTAGTTTGGACAATGATTTAGCAGATAAAACTACACATGACATACATGTTTTCTCTATAGTAGAAGAAGCTACAAATTTTCATAAAAAGTTCCATGTCAATCCTAATAGTTTACAAAAGTGCTTTAAAATAACTAAGGAAAAATCTAGACAAATAATAAAACAATGTCAAAATTGTGTGACCTTTTTACCACACGTTAATCTTCGAGTCAATCCTAGAGGATTGATACCTAACCATATTTGGCAGATGAACGTCACAAACTTGCCAGAATTTGGAAAATTAAAATATTTGCATGTTACAGTTGATACTTCTTTTGGATTTTTTATGGGCTCCCTTCTTGTCGGAGAAAAAAACTAAAGATGTTATAGCTCATTGCTTACAAAATTTTGCCACTGTGGGTGTTCCAAAACAGTTAAAAACAGATAATGCCCCTGGTTATACTTCTACCTCTTTTAAACAATTTTGCTCATCATTTGGCATCACTCATATAACAGGAGTCCCATACAATCAGCAGGGACAAGGTATAGTTGAAAGAGCACATCAAACTATTAAAACGTACTTACTAAAGCAAAAAGAAGGAATTGGGAAGGGGTATATATTCCCCAAAGATAAACTTAAAATAACCCTTTTTACTCTAAACTTTTTAAATTTGGATTCAACAGGGCTTAGTGCTGCAGAAAGGCATATATGTCCAAAAAATGTACATAAGCCCAAGGTACTTTGGAAGGATATTCTAACATGACAATGGAAAGGTCCTGACCCAGTAATTGTCTGGGGCCTGTTTGTGTGTTTTCACAGGGAGAACAGGAGCCGATTTGGATTCCAGAGAGATTAACTAAAGAGATTTCTACAGACCCAAAAGAAGATGATTTGGCTCAAATCAATTACAGCTGATATCCAGAACTCCAGTTTGGCTATTCTTACATCTGTGACAGAACCAGGATGTTTTTTTCAATATCTATTTTATTATTGCCCTTTCCCATATCATGAAGTTCTTTTTTGTTTTTTGAGCTCATACAGACCTAGGTTAATGTTTTGCTGATCAGTTTTATTTTTGGACTATAGAGTTTTTAGACTTTGCAATGGAGATTTCACATGTAAAAAGTTATAAAGCCTTTACTATTATGTTATGTGTTGTATGTATTATATTATGTGTGCACACTTGTGTTTTGTGTTATATGTTTGAATGTACATAACCATATATCATATGTGATGAGCGCTCATGAAAAAATGGATCCAAATATATTTTTTTATTCACGTGATGTAAATATTTTAATTTAAATTGGGTAAACACCCGTTGAGGATTGTTTTAAAATGTGAACAAAAAGGGAGGTTAACAGATCTGTTTGCTTTCTTTCACCTTTCCTTTTCATTATATTTAATAAATCTCTTCAAGACAATGTAAATTGTTAAGAAAATTGTTTTCTTTTAGTGCCTTCTGGAATGTTACATAATTTTTTCTTTAGGCATTGTTGCCAGAATTCCTATCTTCTTCCCAGTGCCTGTGAAGACAAAGATAAAACCAATCTACAGCTTCTGCAAAAGCCATCACTGAACTGCTTGCAGAACTTGCCTGGACTATGTATCACTTGTATGCATTGTGAACTCACCTGCATGCATTGTGATCAATATGTTGGTGCATCGACTTGTGGTAGTGTTGGGGTATTTTTGCTGATGATGTCATCGGTGGTACAATTTTTCCAAAAGGAGCCCTCAATTGGCTTGGTGTATCTTCGTCCCTTCTGCTTGTCATGGTTGTTCAGCTAAAATTTGGGGTCCAACAGAGATGAGACAAAGAACCTTACCCCCCCACTGGTACAAAGTCCTCTCCATAGGTGTGGCTGTATACTGGACCTGTAGTTAGTGACGGGTAAGATCCAGTTGCAATGGTACCAACCTAAGACTGGAGGCTGACACCTTGAGGTCAGCTCATTCGATAATGGGTAAGGACCATATGTACTATTGAACAACCTAAGGCAGGCATGGTCCCTAAGCCACATGCTTGTTGTTTAAACAGAGAGGGGGAGATGTTGAGAGCCACAGCCCGAGGGGCCAAAGAAAACTTTCAGACTGCCAGCTGATGGTTTGCTCACAGTGGCCCCAGCAACATCTAGCTGATTGGCTACTCTGCGGTGATGCCCATTGGGCTGTTTCCCCACCCTTTCAAACTACCAAGCTGCTCATTGGGGGACTTTTTTGGCTCTGCCCAAATGACCCAGCCAATCGAACTCAAGAGCAGGAGGAGTGGAGAGGTTGAGAGCTTGTGGGAAGCTGGTGGTGGCAGTTGTGCTCTGAGGGTATTTCCCGAGGAGCTATTTTTTTGGCGTGTGTAGTTCTAAAAATAAAGTTAGTTTATTTGACAAGTGGCTCCTGAATTGTGCCCAGCCAGACTGTGGCAATCATAAATTGATGGAGAAAAACAACCTAAACAGAATAGAAATACAAGCAGTTCGGAGGAGGCATGGTGTATAGCTGGATTTACCTTTTGTATGATAAAGGGTAGGTGTTATTTATCTAGTCAATATTAAATTGAAATAATTCTCCGTGTGTTTTAAAGTTAACAAATATGTGAATACCTGTCTCCCTGTATCTGTAGCCTATTCAGCACATGTATTTTTTTATGCACATATAGAATCCTACCTGGTATCACATGTACATTTTTGTGAGGTGGCTGACTTGGCAGATACGAATTGTGAAAAGAGATCACTACTCCTAAACGTTTTTGGAATTGAAAATTAGAACTATGCGTGAGCTTCCTAGTTGAACAAGATAATACATAAATCCATGTTCAGTAAAATGAATATTTTTGGATCTGTGGATGATATATATTTCATGATGAATTTCGATTGGCATATATATTGCTACCATTTAATGTCTGTGCATTTGCGTGTGTGTGTGTGTGTGTGTGTGTGTGTGTGTGTATATATATATATATATATATATATATATATATATATATATACTCTCCAGATTTTTCAGCATATAAAATATATGTGTCTTATTATACAATCCCTAAATGCATTCATATTCATGCATGTGGATTTATAATCAAATGTTCACAAAATTATTCTCAGAAATATTCATCCACCTCAAATATATATTGTTTCCTAGTGCTGAAATCTAAATTCAGTGAATGGTGCATAGAAGTCATAATTTTTCTACAGTAACTGACCCACTTTAACATCAATGGAAGGAGATTACTATGGTACATGATGTGTATTTTGACGTTCATTTTTATTGAACACTGTTACATGACTATTTCTTCAGTTTATGCACATCATAGGATATATATTTCATTCACAAGTTTGCAAATTTATATTTATAGGCATTTCTTTCACTTTCTATCACTTCCTGCTTCAGTACACATGTATTCCTACATGTTTTTGACTGTTTTTTTCATGAGACTTCTTTTTATTTTAGGTTTCAA
This sequence comes from Callospermophilus lateralis, assembly GCF_048772815.1. Classification (NCBI taxonomy): domain Eukaryota; kingdom Metazoa; phylum Chordata; class Mammalia; order Rodentia; family Sciuridae; genus Callospermophilus; species Callospermophilus lateralis. The sequence goes on from NW_027515339.1 coordinate 654,166, forward strand.
TAATCACTTTTGAAGCAAAACTCACACACTCTTCATGACAAACCATAACCATAATATTACCATTAGATGTATAAATGGTTGTAATAAATGTATGTATATAAATATAAGAAATCCTGTATATTTTCAGATATCAATTCAATCCATTATTTAATGTTGGAACCAGTTATATTATTTATTCACAGTATGGTCTATTCATTCATTTTATCTATTTTCGTAGACACAGGGTATACCTATTTGTACACCCAATACTAATTTATACAACTTCAAAATATTGCCCACAGAATTAGTGGAAGAAATACTAATGTCACCTGAACTACATATACACTTTATCACACTAATATTCTGGACACAAAATGCAAAGTTCACACTTATGATTGTACCAAAGCCTAAATGGAAAGTGAGCATGGATTACTAAAAACAACCAAGTCCAGATTGCCTAATGCTCTCAAATGTCAATCGTATTGGTGCTAAATATTTGTTTCTCCCTGAGATTGTGTATTCAACCTCTACCCTGTTGAAAACGTCTAATCCTATCACTCAATTTATACATTGCCTGATTTCTTAATGTCTCTATTCATATCTGCTTCCCTATATATTTTCCCCAGTTCATCATTGTGACTGACTCTTCACATGTGCTGATATTTACGTTCATTCTCTACCGGAAACCCTATTGTTAAAGAACTTTTGGTCCAAATCCTATACTCACTCTTCTTCCTAAACCTACTGACTATCTTTCTAATCCTACTGACTACCCTTTTTGAGTGGATGGTTTCTTCTACATTTAATCATCCAATTTACAAGGTCCTATGCCATTGTTTATCAATTTATCTGAGACATTTGTGCAGAAGGTATTTCAAAGCTAAGTATCCCAATCAAGGGCCCAATGCTCTTCTGGGCTTCAAATCTTTCCCAGACTTCTGTATTTATACTTATATTTCACCTATATATTCTTGTAAATATCACAGGTTCCCAATACCATTATTCATCACACAGAATGATTCCTAACCCAAATTTAACCTGTTATTACCCTAACCATACACTGTTCCCTCAATCTAACTTTACAGAAAAGCAGGGACAGAGTTGGTCTTACAATACAGGAGTGTAGGGGATATTCCACCTGCTGAGAACCTCAAAGGTCCATGCAGAAATGATCCCTGGAGAAGTTGTAAGCAGCTATGAAGGACCTGAGGGAGGAAAAGACAACTTCCATGGTAAACAACCTGGTCAGGATGAAAGGATGTGTCTGAATCAGCCTCTTTCATCTTAATGTAGAGAAGATGGACCAAACCAGGCTTGTGTGGAGAGCTGTTCCCGGGTGCCTATGGTGAAATACCATTCTAACTTGTGAAAATGTCACAGGAAGTAGGGGTACCCTGCACCTCTTGGGACCCTTGGAAGCAACTGTTAGGACAAAGTGGTTGCCAAGGCAGTGACTTCATTAACTTCCTGAAGGAAGTTACCTCACATGACTTCCTTGGTGATGGAACTCTCTAAATTTGGGATTCAGGAAGTCAGGCAACCACAGCCAGTCCCAGTCCCAGTCCCAGTGGTCTCACTTGTTTGGGTTAACCAAGGACAGAGTCAGTCTTTCTTGGTACCTAGTGATGTGAGGATGGCCAAATGCCAGGAAAGCTAAGAAGAGGGGCCTTTCCTGAGAAAGAAGGTAGTGGCTCACCACTGGCTTCTGACAACTTCAGAGATTTGGCCAAGGACACCAGAACAGAGGCAGCACAGTCCACTTCGGGGAAATATAGTATGGCCCACCCATCAGAGGACACTCCGGATAGTCACAGACCTACTTTGGGGAAGGAGGTGCCTTTTTGAGTGTGGGTGTGAGTTTGTGGTTTTTTCTCATGTTCTGAGAATAGGTAGCAAAGGCAATTTGTTTGGTTTGGAGAAGACTGTTTCTAGTATGTTCTCTGACAAGGTGAGTGTTTCTATTACTGTGTATCCCACTCTGTCCGTGGTTGTAGTATTAGAAAAAGAATGCATCAATGGGTGTGTTCTGTCTAGTAGAAAGCTTCCCTGCATTCATACTGCTAATTTATGAATGGACTGCGGCTAGCCTTATCAATGGGCAAAACCTACTATCTTCCGAAATTCCTGTTTTCTTCCTGAATTCTGGACACTCTCCAGAATAGGCTCATGGTTTTGTGTCCAAGATATGTACCACCTCCAAGCTCTGTCACATGGCCATGTACTGGATAGCTGAAGGGAATGGTGAGCATCTCAGAAAACTCAGATATCCGGGTGACCAGGAAAGTCTCTGTGGGGAAACCCTGCTTTGGGACTTTTGCTTACCTATTTTTCTGTTGCCCTGAATGCAAGGAAAGTCTTTGGCTCAGGCCACCCCTTTGTGAAGCCTGAAGAAAACAGTATTCAAATGGAAATGAATGGGGATCACCTGTGGCTCTTTGCTTAATTGGAAAGAGATGTGTCTGAATAAGCCTCTTGGCCCTGTGTGAAGCTGAGGCTTAGATTGTCAGCACCTGATGGATCTAAAGAAAGATCCCATGTTTGCATCCATAACCAAAATTCAAAAAATCAGTCATTGTGGATGAAGTCTCTCACCTTCCTCTGTTAGGTTCCTGACCTCCATCAAGTGTGAATATGGACCCTTGGGTCAAATGAGTTCTTCAAAGCCCTGCAGATGTGCTAGTGTTCTCTCATGAATACAAACCACATAAAGAATCTATACCTGACAGTCAGTAGGCCTCAAATAGTAGAAGCAGAGCAGTAATAATGGCAGGCCTATTTGATCACTCCTGGTTCACAGGAAGGGTGTCCAGGCCACACTGACTTTAGGCAAATGAGGGGCAAGGGAGCTTATATTGGACACTGTCCTGAGCTGCATCACTCATGGAAACCTCTAGCCAGAAGTTATGATCAGTGTCTATATGGAAGAAAATGAGGGCCATGTGGGAATGTTTTGGCTATAATTGTGGTCATTTTTGTGGCAGTTGGAAGAGATGAGTGGGTCTGCCAGGGCTGGAACTCTTGGGTAATTCCCCTTATAGACTGAGTTCTGGAACTGACCTCAGAGAAGTATTGCCATGAATTGTGTTGGGATTTTAGGAGGCCATGCATGAGATTCACCCTTGGATTCGGAAATCTAGTCCCAGGTTGGTTTTCCACAGAGCACTGGGAATCTCAGGCAGGATATCACTTGATTTCATTATGAAAAACTTGGCAGCCATAGTGGAGAGCCAAAACACAAATGGACCTCACATTGTAGAGTTCAATGTGCCTGGCTTCATGTGACCTTTTGGCCACTCTTTGGGAAGACTTGCCTGTGAGCGTTCTCCAGAGATTTCATTGAAATGAGCTTCCTCACCATTTAATTGTTCCTGAATGAATTGAAACCCACAGTGCCTCCAACTTCATCCTTGAAAAATGGCTATCTCATGCAACAGCAAAGGGTTTATTGGGGGTCCAGCATGTGGGGGATCAGAGCTAACTTGAATAGAGCAGAGTGCCCTGAGAAGAGCTTAAGCAGAGCTTATATACTTTCCTTGGGGAGGGCAGGGAGCGAAGTTTTTTGATGGGTAAGGGCGAGTGGGCGGTTTGCGTTCAACCGGGTGAAGGAGTACATTCTGCAGTTTAGCAGTTGGGGACAGGACATTCTGGAAACAAGATTAGCAAACAGTTCTCAAGATTTCAAGAGTGTTTTGTTAAGCATACAGAAAAAAAGTGACAAGTACCTATTTTATTAACCTTTCATTCCTCACTTCTTCTTCTATCTACTTTTAATCATAAAAGTGATCATTGGGGGGTGTCACATTCAATGTCTTCTAGTGGAGTATTACCATAAGTTTAACTTGTCCAATTTGAGCTTGGAGAAAAGAAATTACACGGTTGAGCAAAGAGGGTTTTATAGTTAGCAATATTATGGAGATTATTTTGGACAGGCCAGGGTTGTTAAAAAGTAGTCAAACAGGGGGACTATGTGAACCAAGACTCAAACCACCCTTTTTTGTCCTCTCACTCTCTCATTGACGCTCTTCAGGGTGTCTTTTTAATTTAATCATAATTTTTTTACAACTCCATTATGCTCGGAATAAACACAACATTCTTCCCAGGAAGTGACAAGTACCTATTTTATTAACCTTTCACTACCGACTAACCCTTTTTGACTGGATGTTCCCTTCGACATTCAATCATCCAAGGTACAAGGTCCAATGCCATTGTATATTGATTAATCTGACACAACTGTGCAGAACCTAATTCAAAGCTAAGTATCCCAATCAAGGGCCCAATGCTCTTCTGGGCTTCAAATCTTACGTAGATTTCTGTTTTCATACATATATTTCACCTATATATTCTCATACATATCGCAGGTTCCCAATACCATTATTCATCCAGCAGAATGATTCCTACCCCAAATCAAACATGTTATTAACCCTAACCATACACTGTTCCCTCAATCTAACATTGCAGAACAGCAGGGACAGAGTTGGTCTTACAATACAGAAATGTAGTGGATCTTCCACCTGCTGAAAACCTCAAAGGTCCATGCAGAAATGATCCCTGGAGAACATGTAGGCAGCTATGAAGGACCTGGGAGAGTAAAAGTCATCTTCCATGGCAAACTACCTGGTCAGGATGAAGAACTGTGTCTCATTCAGGCTCTCTCTTCTTAATGTAGACAAGATGGACCAAACAAGGCCTGTGTGGAGAGCTGTTCCTGGGTTCCTATGGTTGATATACCGATCTAACTTGTGAAAGTGTCAGAGGAAGTATGGAAGCAACTATTAGGACAAAGTGGTTGCTAAGGTAGTGACCTCATTCACTTCCTGAAAGAAGTGACCTCACCTCACTTCCTTGGTGATGGAACTCTCTTAACTTGGGATCCAAGAAGCCAGGCATCCAGAACCAGTCCCAGTCCCAGTCACAGTGGGATCACTTGTTTAGTTTTACCAAGGACAGAGTCACTCTTTCTGGGTACCTACTGATGTGAGGATGGTCAAATGCCAGGAAAGCTCTGAGAGGGGCCTTTCCTGAGAAAGCAGGTAGTGGCTCACTGCTGGCTTCTGACTACTTCACAAAGTTGGCCAAGGAGACCAGATCTGAGAAAGGACAGGCCATTTGGGTGGAACATAGTATGGCCCAGCAGTCAGAGGACACTCCGGATAGTCACAGACCTACTTGGGGAAAGGAGATGCCATTGTGGGTGTGGGTGTGGGTTTGTGGTTTTGTCTCATGTTCTGAGAATAGGTAGCAGTGGCAGTTTGTTTGATTTGCAGTGAACTATTTCTACTAAGTCGTTTCACAAGGCATGTGATTCTATATCTGTGTACCTCACTGTGTCCGTGGTTGTAGACATTAGAAAAAAGAATGCATCAATGGATGTGTCCTGTCTACTAGAATGCTTCCCAGCATTTATCCTGATGAATTAATGAATGGACCAGGGCTTGCCTTATCAATGGCCAACATCTGCTATCTTCCTAAGTTCCTGTTTTCTTCTGGAATTCTGGCCACTCTCCAGAATAGGCTCACGGTTTTGTGTCCAAGATATGTACCACCTCCAAGCTCTGTCACATGGTTATGTACTTAATAGCTGAAGGGAATGGTGAGCATCTCAGAAAACGTAGATATCAGTGTGACTACTAACCTCTCAGTGGAGAAACCCTGCTTTGGGCCTTTTGCTTATAAAATCTTCTTTTGCCCTGAAAGTCAGGAAGGTCTTTGCCTCATGCCAACCATTTGTGAAGCCTGAAGAAAACAGTTTTCAAATGGAAATGAATGGGCATCACCTGTGGCTCTTTGCTTAATTGCTTTGGAAAGGGATGTGTCTGAATCAGGCTCTTGGCCCTGTGTGAGTCTGTGACTTAGATTGTCAGCACCTGATGGATGTAAAGAAAGATCCCATGTGTGCATCCAAAACCAAAATGGCCAAAAGAGCAGTCATTGTGGATGAAGTCTCTCGCCTTTCTCTGTAAGGTTCCTGATCTCCATCAAGTTAGAATAGGGATCCATTGGATCAAATGAGTTCTTCAAAGCTCTGCAGAGGCTAGCCCATTGCGGCTTGCTTTTTCTCATGACTCAAATACACATAAAGAATCTAAACCCCACAATCAGTAGGCCTCAAATTGGAGAAGCGGAGCAGTATCAAATGCAGGCCTATTGGATCACTCCTGGTTCACAGGAAGGGTGTCAGGACACTCGAACATTAGGCAAATGAGGGGCAAAAGAGCTTATTTTGGACACTGTCTTGGACTGTGCCCCTCATGGAAACCTCTAGCAAGAGTTATGATGAGTGTCTATATGGAAGAAAATGAGGGCCATGTGGGAGTGTTTTGGTTTCAATTGTGTTCATTTGTGTGGCGGTTGGAAGAGATGACTTGGTCCACCTTGGCTTGAACTCTGGTGTGATTCCCCATAGAGACTGAGTTCTGAAACTCACCTCAGAGAAGTATTGCCATTAATTGTGTTGAGATTTTAGGAGGCCACGCATGAGAGTCGCCCTTGGAAACTGAGATATAGGCCCAAGGTGCCTTTCCACAGAGCACTGGCAATCTCAGCCAGGATAATACATGATTATATTCTTAAAAACATGGCAGCCATAGTTGAGAATCAAAACAAACATGGACCTCACAGTGTAGAACTTGATAAGCCTGGCTTCATGTGACCTTTTTGCCACTCTTTGGAAAGCCTTGCCTGTTAGTGTTCTCCAAAGATTTCATTGAATTGAGCTTCCTCACCATTTAATGGTTCCAGAATGAATTGAAACCGACAGTGCTTCCAACTTCAATCTTGAAAAATGCCCACATAAATACCATGAAATTTTTGAATTTCCCATGACCAGGTCGCACTGGGGAACCTGTGGATGTCCTACGTCTGATCATGAGTGTATCAGGCAGTGCCTTGATTGACAGGGATTCATAAAAATGATGTAGAACAGCGATACCAGTAAGTTGAACCCTGCTGAGTCGAGGGCCTAGAGCAGAGGTGGGAAGGTGTATGATAAAACATCTGTGTGGGCCAATGTGAATCTGCCATTGGCTTCCAAATGGCTTGTGACTGACATGGTGCAACCAGCAGAATGTTCTATGTAAAAGCATATTTTTATATGGAGAGGTTTCAGGGCAATGTTCAGAACCAGGTTGCTGTTGACAAGAGGGCAAGCTATGGGGGATAGAAGCCTGAGAACCCTGACCCACCGCACATGACAAAACTCCCTCCAGCACTGTGTCCCAGTTGAACTCCTTGTATATCATGAATCAAATACCAAACTCCCAGTGCAGCAACAAGAAACACCTTGAAAATTGGAGGATGACCAAATGGCTTCACAGTCCACATGGGGAGACACTTAGCCCACATTGGCCACAATTGACCTACAAAGAGAGAAATCAGCACTGCTGCCTCATGTTCATTGGAAAATAAGAAACCATGTTCTCCAGGTAACATAGATGCAGACCAGCTTTGATGGGCTCACTAGAGAGAAAGCAAAAGCTCCTTACAAAAACATATATTTCAAGTGCCCAACCTCATAGGCAGTTTCTCAAGAAGTCTTTAGGGCACCAGAGCTCCATGTTTTTGGAAAGTTTACCCTGTCCCTTACTTTGGGTAACTCCTCTAACACCTCCAAAGTTGTGAACTACTGAGCATATTCCATTCCAGATATGTATTCACAGATTTTCTACCTCTTCTCTTCTCATTATGTATTACTTGGGGTGGAGGTAATGACAATGCATTGTTCTGGATGAGAGTAAGAAGATTTTTGTGTACCACATATTTGCATACACTTTGGATTAATTTTCCAATTTTCCATTCGACATACTGAATCCCTGACACTAAACCATACCCTACTATACTCTGACTGCTTATCCTAATATGATTGAGAAAAATAACTCAAACAGAATAGAAATAAAAGAAGTTCAGAGGAGGGGTGGTGTATAGTTGGGCTTGCCTTTTGCAATATATAGGGTAGGAGTTATAAATCTAGTCAATTTTTAATTGAAGTAGTTCTCAGTGTGTTTTTAAAGTTAACAAATAGGTGAATCCCTGTCTCCGTTTATCTGTAGCCTATTCAGCACATGCTTTTGTATATGCACATATAGAATCCTACCTGGTATCACACGTATACACTTGTGAGGTGGCCAGCTTCGCAGATACAAATTGTGAGAAAAGATCACTCCTCCTAATCGCTGTTGGAACTGAAAATTCAACCTATGGGGGAGCTTCCTAGTTAAACAGCATTATACATAAATCCATGTTCAGTAATATAAATATTTTTTGGATCCTTGGACGATATATATATCATGATGAATTTTGATTGTCATATATATTGCTACTTTTTAATGTCTCTGTGTGGGTTTTGTGTGTGTGTGTGTGTGTATATATATATATATATATATATATATATACTCTAGATTTTTCAAAACGTGAAATATATGCGTCTTATTATGCACTGCCTAAATTCATTCATGTTCATCTATGTGGATTTCTAATCAACTTTTCACAAGATTATTCTCAGAAATATTCATCCACCTGAAATACATATTTGTTTCCTAGTACTGAAAACTAAATTCAGTGAATGTTGCACACAAATTCTAATATTTCTACAGTAACTTACCCAGCTTAACATCAATGCAAGTACATTCCTATGTTCCATGATGTCTATTTTGACGTTCATTTTTATTCAACACTGGTACATTACTTTTTCTTCATTTTATGCACATCATAGGATATATATTTCTTGCACAAGTTATCAAATTTATAGGCATTTGTTTCACTTTCAATCACTTCCTGCTTCAGAACACATGTATTCCTCCAGGTTTCTTGATAGTTTTTTTCATGAGACATCTTTCCAAACACATTATTTTCGATTTCCATAATCACTTTTGAAGCAAACTCACACACCCATCATGATACACCGTAACCCTATTATTACCATTTGATGTATAACTTGTTGGAATGAATGATTGTATATGAACATAAAATTTCTTATATATTTTCATATATCAATTCAATCTATTATTAAAAGTGGAACCAGTTATATTATTTATTCACAGTATGGTCTATTAAGGCATCATCTCTATATTCATACATACAGGGTACACCTAAATGTATCCCCAATACTAATTTATAAGTCTTTAAAATATTGCTTTCAGAAATGGTGGAAGAAATACTATAGTCACCTGATATACATATACATTTCATCACAGTAATATTCCTGACACAAAAGGCAAGGGTCACACTTATGATTGTACCAAAGCCTAAATTGAATTTGAGCATGTATTACTAACAACATCCATGTCCTGGTTCCCTAATGCTCTCAAATATCATTCCTATTGGTGACGACATATCTGTTTCTTCCTAAGATTATATATTGAACCATAACCCTGTTAAAAATGTCTTATCCTACAACTCACGTTGTACTTTGCCTAATTTTCTAATGTCTCCATTGATATCTGCTTTCAAACACCTTTTCTCCAGTTCATCATTGGGAATGTCCCTTCAAATGTGCTGACATTTACATTCACTCTCTCACCAAAACCGTATTGCTAAAGAACATTTGGTCCAACTTCTAGACTCACTCAAATGTGTTCTTCAAAGCCCTGCAGAGGGCAGCCCAGAGGTGCTTGGGTTGTCTCATGACTCCAATTCACATAAAGAATCTAAACCCTACAGTCAGTAGGCCTCAAATTGGAGAAGCAGAGCAGTATTAATTGAAGGCCTATTTGATCACTCCTGGTTCACAGGAAGGGTGTCCAGGCCACCCTGACTTTAGGCAAATGAGGTGCAAGGGAGCTTATTGTGGACACTGTCTTGCACTGCGCCCCTCATGGAAACCTCCAGCCAGAGGTTATGATGAGTGTCTATATGGAAGAAGATGAGGGCCATGTGGGAGTGTTTTGGTTTTAAATGTGGTCATTTGTGCGGTGGTTGAAAGAGATGACTGGGTCCACCTGGGCTTGAACTCTGGTGTGATTCCCCTTAGAAATGGAGTTTTGGAAATGATGTTAGAGATGTATTGCCATGAATTGTGTTGGGATTTTAGGAGGAGAAGCATGAGATTCGACCACGCATGACAGTAGGCCTCAAATTGGGAACGCAGAACATTTTGTCCAAATCCTTTATTCACTCTTCTTTTTAATCCTATCGTCTAACTTCCTAATTCTAGATAAATACCACGGTATATTTGAAATTCCAATGACCAGGTGGCACTGGAGAATATTTGGATGTCCTGTTGCTGATCATGAGTGTACCAGACAGTGCCTTAATTGACTGGGTTTCATGAAAATGGTGTAGAACAGAGATGCCAGTAAGTTGGAGTCTGCTGAGTAGTTGGCCTAGAGCAGTGGTGTGCAGGTGTGTCATAAAACATCTGTGGTGGGGTCATGTGGATCTTCCATTGACTTCCAAATGGCTTGTGGCTGACATAGTGTAGCCAACAGACCCTTATATGTAAAGGCATCTTGTTATATCGAGAGGTTTAAGGGAAATTTTAGGAATAAGGTTGCTATGGTCAAGGGCACAAGCTACGTGAAATAGAAGACATTTTGGTGCATTTTCCTGCAGACCCTGACCCACCACACCTGACAGAACTCCCTCTAGCACTTTGTCCCAGTTGAACTCATTGTATTTTGTGAAGTAAATACCATACTCCCAGTGAAGCAGCAAGAAACACCACAGAAAGTGGAGGATGACCAAATGGCTTCACAGTCCACACGGGGAGACACTTAGCCCCCAGTGGTCACAGTTTACCTACAAAGAGAGAATTCAGCAACTGCTCCCTCATGTTCATTATAAAATAAGAAACCATGTCCTCCAGGTAACATAGATGCAGACCCAGCTTTGATGGTCTCACTACAAGGAGAGAAGAACATATATTTCAAGGGCCAAATCTCAGAGGCAGTCTCTCAAGAAGTCTTTAGACAAGAAGAGCTCCATGTTTGTGGAGTGTTTACCCTGATCCTTACTTTGGAAACTCCTCTACCAACTCCAAGGTTGTGAACTCCTGAGCATCTTCCATTCCAGATATGTATTCATAGATTTTCTAACTCTCCTCCTATAACTGTGTCTTATTGGGGCGAAGGTAATGTCATGGCATTGTTCTGGATGAGAGTTGGAATATTATTCTGTGGCACATATTTGCATACACATTGAATTCATTTTCCTATTTTCCAATCAAAATACCGAAATCATGACACTAACCTGTACCCTACTAGACTCTCACTACTAATCCTAATATGATGGAGAAAAAAAAACCCAAATACAAGCATTTTAGTGGACGCATGGTATATATTTGGACTTGCCTTTTGCATGATAAAGGGTAGGTGTTATAAATCTAGTAAATTTTTGTTTAAAACAATTTTTCATGTGTTTTTAAATTAACAAATATGTGAATTCCTGTCTCCATTTCTGTATATACTATTTAGCACATGTATTTTTTCATGCACATATAAAATCCTACCTGGTATCACAGGTTAATTTTTGTGTGTTGTCTGACTTGGCAGATTCAAATTGTGAGAAGAGATCACTCCTCCTACACTACTAGACTCTGACTACTAATCCTAATATGATGGAGAAAAATAACCGAAACAGAATGGAAATACAAGCAGTTCAGTGGAGGCATGGTGGATATTTGGACTTGCCTTTTGCATGATAAAGGGTTGGTGTTATAAATCTAGTCAATTTTTGCTTAAAATAGTTCTCCATGTGTTTTTAAAATTATCAAATATGTGAATTACTGTCTCCCTTTCGCTATAGACTACTCAGCACATGTGTATTTATATGCACATATAGAATCCTACCTGGTATCACAGGTTAATTTTTGTGTGTTGTCTGACTTGGCAGATACAACTTGTGAGAAGAGATCACTCCTACTAACCACTGTTGAAACTGAAAATTCAACTTATGGGTGAGCTTCCTAGTTGAAAACATTATACATAAATGCATGTTCAGTAAAATAAATATTTTTGCATATTTGAATGATATATATTTCATGATGAATATCGATTAGCATATGTATTGCTACTTTTTAATGTCTGTGTGTGTTTTGTATATATATATATATATATATATATATATATATATATATATATATATACACTCTCCAGATTTTTCGAAATATGAAATATATGTGTCTTATATACACTCCATAAATTCATCCATGTTCATGTATTTAGATTTATAATCAATTTTTCACAAGATTATTCTCAGAAATATTTATACACCTGAAATATATATTTGTTTCCAAGTACTGAAAACTAACTTCAGTGAAAGGTACATACGAATCCTAATATTTCTAGAGTAACTGACCCAGTTTAACATCAATGCAAGTAGACTCCTATGGGACATGATGTGTATTTTGACGTTCATTTTTTTCAACACTGGTACATTACTATTTCTTCAGTTTATGCACATCATAGAATATATATATATATCATCCACAAGTTCACAAATTTGTAGGCATTTGTTTCACTGTCAATCACTTCCTGCTTCAGAACACATGTATTCTTCCATGTTTCTTGACTGGTCTTTTCATGAGACTTCTTTCCAAAAATAATATTTTTTAGTTCCATTGTAAGATTAAAGCAAAACTCACACACCCTTCAGGATAAACCATAACCCTAGTATTAACATTAGATGTATGACTGGTTGGAATGAATGTATGTATATCAATATAAGATTTCCTGAATATTTTCAGATATCAACTCAATACATTACTTAAAGTTGGAAGAAGTCGCATTATTTATTCACAGTATGGCCTATTCATGCATTATCTCTATATTTATAGACACAGGGTACATCTATTTTTGCCCACAATACTAATTTATACATATTCAAAATATTGCTCCAAGAAATGGTGGAAGAAATACTCATGTAAGCTGATCTACATATACATTTTATCACAGTAATATTCTGGTCAGAAAATGCAAATATCACACTTATGATTGTGCCAAAGCCTAAATGGAAAATGAACATGGCTTACTAAAAACATCCATGTGCAGGTTGCCTAATGCTCCCACTTGTCAATCTTGTTGGGGACTACATATTGGTTTCTTTCTAAGATTATATATTCAAACTCAATCCTATTGAAAATGTCTTATCCTATCTCTCACTTTACACTTTGCCTGATTTCCTAATGTCTCTATCGATATTAGCTTTCTAACATATTTTCCCCTGTTCATAATTGTGACTGACTCTTCACACGTGCTGACATTTACATTCACTGTCTACCCGAAAACCTATTGCTAAAGAAATTTTGGTCCAAATCTTATACTCACTCTTCTTTCTAAACTTACCAACTGTCTTTCTAATACTACCGACTATTCCTTTTTGCCTGGATGTTCTCTTCGACATTCAATCATCCAAGGTACAAGGTCCTATAACATTGTATATCGATTAATCTGAGACATCTGTGCAGAACATAATTCAAAGCTAAGTATCCCAAATGAAGGGCCTAATGCCCTTCTGGGCTTCAAATCTAAATAGATTTCTGTTTTCATACTTATATTTTACCTATATATTTTTGTAAATATTGTAGGTTCCCAATGCCATTATTAATCCAGCAGAATGACTCCTCACCCAAATTGAACCTGTTATTAACCCTAACCATACACTGTTCCCTCAATCTACGTTTACAGAACACCAGGGACAGAGTTGGTTTTACAATACAGGAATGTAGAGCATCTTTAACCTGCTGAGAACCTCAATGGTCCAAGCAGAAATGATCCCTGGAGAACTTGTAGGCAGCTTTTTAGGACCTGAGAGAGCAAAAGTCATCTTCCATTGCAGACAACCTGGTCAGGATGAAGGAATGTGTCTGAATAAGCCTCTCTCTTTTTAATGTAGAGAATATGGACCAAACCTGGACTCTGGGGAGAGCTGTTCCTGGTTTCCTATGGTTGATATTCCATTCTAACTTATGAAAGTGTCACAGAAAGTAGGGGCATCCTCTATCTCATGGGACCCTTGGAAGCAACTGTTAGGACAAAGTGGTTGCCAAGGTAGTGACTTCATTCAATTCTTGAAGGAAGTGACCTACCTCACTTCCTTGGTGATGGAACTCTCTGAATTTGGGATCCAGGAAGCCAGGCACACAGAACCAGTCTCAGTCTCAATTCCAGTGGACTCACATGTTTGGATTTACCAATGACAGAGTCAGTCTCTCTTGGTACCTACTGATGTGAGGAAGGCCAAATGCCAGGAGAGCTCTCAAGAGGGGACGTTCCTGAGAAAGCAGTTAGTGACTCACCACTGGCTCCTGACAACTTCACAGATTTGAACAAAGAGATCAGATCTGAGACAGGACAGGCCATTTCATGGGTACATAGAATGGCCAACAAGTCAGAGGACACTCCGGATTGTCACAGACCTACTTGGGGGAAGGATGTGCCTTTGTGGATGTGGGTGAAAGTTTGTGGTTTTGTCTCATGTTCTGAGAATAGGTAGGGAAGGCAGTTTGTTTGGTATTCAGTGGAGAGTTTCTAGTAAGTCGTTTGACATGGCGAGTGTTTCTATGTCTGTGTATACCACTGTGTCCGTGGTTGTAGACATTAGAAAAGAGAATGCATTAATGGATGTGTCCTGTCTAGTGGAAAGCTTCTCAGGATTAATCTTTCCCAATTTATGAATGGACTGCGGCTTGACTTGTGGATGGGCAACACCTACAATCTTCCTAAGTTCCTGATTTCTTCCTGAATTCTGGCCACTCTCCAGAATAGGCTCATGGTTTGTGTCCAAGATATGTACCACCTCCAAGCTCTGTGACATGTCCATGTACTGGTGAGCTGAAGAGAATGGGGAGCATCTCAGAAAACTCAGATATCAGTGTGACCAGGAAAGTCTCAGTGGAGAAACCCTGCTTTGGGCCTTTTGCTTCCCTATTGTTCTGTAGCACTGAATGTCAGAAAGGTCTTTGCCTCAGGGCACCCCTTTGTGAAACCTGAAGAAAACAGTTTTCAAATGGACATTAATGTGCATCACCTGTGGCTCTTTGCTTAATGCTTTGGAAAGGGGTGTGTCTGAATTAGCCTCTTGGCCTTGTGTGTGGCTGTGACTTAGATTCTCAGCGCCTGATGGATCTAAAGAAAAATCCCATGTGTGCATACAAAACCAAAATGGCAAAAAAGATCAGTCATTGTGGATAAAGACTCTTTCCTTCCTCTGTTAGGTTCCTGACCTCTTCCAAGTGAGAATAGGGATTCTTTAGGGTCAAATGAGTTCTTCAAAGCCCTGCAGATGTGCTTGGGTTTTCTCATGAATCCAAATCACATAAAAAGTCTATACCTGACAGTCAGTAGTCCTCAAATTGGAGAAACAGAGCAGTATAAAAAGCAGGCTCATTTAATAACTCCTGGTTCACAGGAAGGGTGTTTATTCCACCCTGATTTTAGGCAAATGAGGGGCCAAGGAGCTTATTGTGGATACTTTTTTTGGCTGTGTCCCTTATGGAAACCTCCAGCCAGAGGTTTTGATAAGTGTCTATATGGAAGAAGATGAGGGCCATGTGGGAGTGTTTTGGTTTTAATTGTAGTCATTTGTGTTGTGGTTGGAAGAGATGACTGGGTCCACCTGGGCTTGAACTCTGGTGTGATTCCC
Organism: Callospermophilus lateralis; assembly: GCF_048772815.1. Taxonomy (NCBI): domain Eukaryota; kingdom Metazoa; phylum Chordata; class Mammalia; order Rodentia; family Sciuridae; genus Callospermophilus; species Callospermophilus lateralis. Next base: position 669,718 of record NW_027515339.1, read on the forward strand.
CTTAGACAGTGAGTTCTGGAACTGACCTCAGAGAAGTATTGCCATGAATTGTGTTGGGATTTTAGGAGGCCACGCATGAGTGTCGCCTTTGGATACTGAGATATAGTCCCAGGGTGGCTAAGTTGATATCAAAACACTCATGGACCTCAATTGTAGACCTCAATGGGCCGGGTTTCATTTGACCTTTTGGACTCTCTTTGGGAAGCCTTGCCTATGAGAGTTCTGCAGAGTTTTTATTGAAATGAGCTTCCTCACCATTTAGTGGTTCCTGAATGAATAGAAACCCACAGTGCATCCAACTTCATTATTGAAAAATGGCTAGAAAAATACCATTAAATTTTTGAAATTCACATGACCAGGTGGCTTGCAGATCTTTTGGATGTCCTATTGCTGATCATGAGTGTACCAGACAGTGCCTTGATTCATTGGGTTTCATGAAAATGGTGTAGAACAGAGATGCCAGTAAGATGAAGCCCGCTGAGTAGCGGGCCTAGAGCAGTGGTGGGCAGGTGTGTGATAAAACATCTGTGGTGGTGCCATGTGGATCTGCCATTGGATTTCAAATGTCTTGAGATGGACATAGTGCAGGCAGGAGACCATTATAAGTAAAGGCATCTTGTTATATGGAGAGGTTTCAGGGTAATATACAGAATCAGGTTGCTATGGTCAAGGGGGCAAGCTATGCGGTATATAGGCCAGTTTGGTGCATGCTCATGCATACCCTGACACACCACAAGTGACAGAACTCCCTCCAGCACTGTGTCCCAGTTGAACTCGTTGTATTTTGTGAAGCAAATATCAAATTCTCAGTGCAGGAGCAAGGAACACCAGGAAAAGTGGAGGATGACCAAATGGTTTCACAGTCTACACAGGGAGACACTAGGCCCCCAGTGGCCACAGTTTAAAATACTGAATCCCTGACACTAAAACCTACCCTATTAGACTCTGACTACTAATCCTAATAAGATGGAGAAAAATTACCCAAAAAAGTATAGAAATACTAGCAGTTCAGAGGAGGCGTGTTGTATAGTTGGACGGGCCTTTTGCATTATATAGGGTAGGAGTTATAAATCAAGTCAATTTTTTGTTGAAATAGTTCTCCATGTGAATTTAAAGTTAACAAATATGTGAATTCCTGTCTCCCTTTCTATGTAGCCTATTCAGCACATGTATTTTTATATGCACATATAGAATCCTACCTGGTCCCACACGTACATTCTTGGGAGGTGGCTGAATTTTCAGACACAAATTGTGAGAAGAGATCACTCCTCCTAAATGCTGTTGGAAATGAAAATTCAACATATGTGTGAGCTTCCTTTTTAAACTAAATTATGTATAACTTTTTGTAATGAATGTATGAACGTATATATCAATATTAGATATCCTATATTTTTTCAGATATCAATTCAATCCACTATTTAAAGTTGGAACTAGTTATATTATTTATTCACTGAATGGTCTATTCATACAATATCTCTATATTCATAGACACAGGGTACACCTATTTGTGCCCCCAATACTAATTTATATATGTTCAAAATATTGCTCCCAGAAATGGTGGAAGAAATACTCATGTCACATGATATACATATACATTTTATCACAGTAATATTCTGGACACAAAAAGCAAATATCACACTTATGATTGTACCAATGTAAAGGTCATTTGAGCGTCGGAGGAAGAGACCACCAAAAGATTGTCTCATGCAACAGCAAAGGGTTTATTGGGGGTCCAGCATGCTGGGGCTCAGAGCTCAGTTGTATAGAGAAGAGAGCCCTGAGAACAGCTTAAGCAGAGCTTATTTACTTTCCTTGGAGAGGTCAGGGAGGGAAGTTTATTGATGGTTCAGGGCGAGTGGCCGGTTTGCGTGCAACCGGGTGAGGGAGAACAATCTGCAGTTTAGCAGTTGGGGACTGCACATTCTGGGAATAAGATTAGCAAATAGCTCTCAAGATTTCAACAGTGTTTTGTTAAGCATACAGAAAAACAGGAAGTGACAAATACCTTTTTTATTAACCTTTCATTCCCCACTTCTTCTCGTTACTTTTAATCATAAATGTGATCATTGGATGGTGTCATATTTTATGCCTGCTAGTGGCGTATATTTTTGTCTGATTACCAAAAGTTTAACTTGTCCAATTTGAGCTTGAAGAAATGAAACTACATGGTGGAGCAAGCAAGTTCCTACAGTTAGCAATTAATGAGGATTATTAATGGACCAGCCAGGGCTGATAAAAGCGTAGTTAACCCGGGGGACTATGTTAACGAAGACTCAAACCACCCTTTTTGGGCCTCTCTCTTTCGTTGATGCTCTTCAAGGCGTCTTCTTAATTTACTCATATATTCTTTTACAACCAGTATGGTCGGCATAAAAACAACATTGTTCCCTCAATGTAGCATAAATGCCCCCTTTTCTCATGAAAAGGAGTTCCAACCCTCGCCTGTTCTGTTAAACAACTTTAGAGAGAGAGGTTCAAGATTCCTGTAAAGCTGTGATGGAGGTTTTTACTATCTTTAAGATTTTGTATACTGCTGCTTCTAATTGGGTCATTTCTTGTGTCCCATGAACTAGAGCAGTGGTTCCTGTGCCCACGCCTGCAGCAATTCCTATTCCCAAAAGGATGGCTAAAGTGAGGAAAACAGGTTCCTGGCAGAACCGGGTTGTATGCCCCACTATTTGAACTTTAAATGATACTGTGTCATGATAGAGCACTCTGGGAAACATCTGCATCATTACATTATTAATCATATCTGTTGACCATTTTATGAAAACATAAACAATGTTTAAGTATATAGAATTATACTGTTTTAGGTATGGAAAAGGCAAGGTACCTAAGATAGAATGGAAGATAGGGAAACAGTTATATTTAGTTGCAACCTGATTTAGAAGGCATTGCTTCTGTTGTAATCAATGAATCCCCTGAACCTCAAGTTTAGTTAGTTTCATAATTTTGTACCCAACATGTAAGGGAAGGGGCTCAGAAGTTCACAGTCTGCAGAATTTCACAAAAAGAAGATTTGGGTTTTTTTTCCCTCTGTTCTGGGCAAGTAACATTTTTAAGGACACCTAAGCTTTTTTCTTCTCTCTTTTTTTTTTCTACCTGCCAGCTGTTACCATGGAGCCCAGTTGGTAACTTCTTTATCTTAGAAATGTAGCCATCTCTTTGAAGCCCCAGCTCAAGGACAGGGGCCTTGTTCACATATTTTGTTAAAAACTAGTATGGGGGTGTCTAGCTTAGGAGTGTTGATTTTTCAAGCCAGTGCCCAAGTAGAACAGGCAACACGAAAACATGAAGTTTATCTACATTGAACTCTTTTATAGGGTCTCTTTTGCTGAAAGTCCTAAAGTTAGCCATGGTGAAAACTTCTGGAGAATTCAGTTCAGACTTTTCTGTGGGCCTGGTACAGAGGGGGAAGATGGAAAAGGCGGGGGGTAAGACCCGGTTGGTGGATCTGAGTATGAGGAAGGAGAGATATAAAAGAATAATAGGAAAGGGGTTTGTGATTTTCCTAGCAACAACAACTTGAGCAGTAGAACAGATAGTGCCAAGGGGAAGACCGAAGTGAGTATCCCAAAAAGCCTGTGAGGGCTTTTCAATTCTTAGTAAACTGTTTTCAGTGATGACAAAGCAACTTTAAAGGCCATTTTCATTACATCTTGGATAGGGGTCTGAGGGTTCTCCTCAGCTGGTTTGAGCTTTGGGTTAGCTGGTAAGAGGACCTGGTGGGACGGGGTGCAGGCACTGACAGGAGAAGAGAGGAGGGAGTGGGTGGAGGGGTGCCTCAGTGCCTGCTACCTCAGCAAGGGGGCAATGGTCTGAGAACCGGCGGAGGTTTGGGTTTTGGATCTAGTAATTGGAGGGGAGAAATCAGGTTGCTGAGGTGGGAGTGACAGCAGAAAGTCTGTAGCAGAAGGCTGAGGGTAAGAATCTATTGGAGAAGAATAGTTCAGGATGTGAGCAAAGGAGGGAAAAGGCTTCCACATAGGGGAATCTCCTTTCACTCTTTTGAGCACTTGCAGAAGTTAAAAAGGTCACACAGAATTTGAGGACCTAGAGGCCCCTCTGTGGGCCATCAGTTTTCTTTCTCTATTTGTTAATATGGTCAATGCTGTGTACTTAATTTGATGAGCAGTTGTTTTCCACCAGGCACCCCCTGTATGCTCACATCCCCATGAATTACAGAAGAAGTCAGCTTTTCCCCCACACAGCTATGGCTGTTTGTGGCTTTGATACTCTGCCTGGCAAACATAGTAATCTAGGCTAGCCAACCTGCATCTGGCTAGCGTGTCCCTATATCCATAATATTTGTTTCCATTATCTATGGTACAGAAGGTATGTAATGGAATTTTAGTGGGATCCTCTTCATCAGGAATATCTCAATAGGAAAGACCTATAGCCAGCTGACAAATGTCTGGATGGAGAGAAGGCCACCAGGTACCTAAGTGGGCTGTATGCAAGATAGACCATACTTTTTGTCTAGTAGAATTTGTGATCAGCAATCGCTGCTGAACAGGCTGATGAGGGTTAGGACTACTGGTGGCCAAGGGGAGAGTCTATAGCCATATCCGTATGGCGAATACAAAATTTGAAAGGGTTACCAGTCTTTTCCAGTTTCCAGCCAGAGTCTGGACAGGGCACAGGCTTGAGACTTGAGGCATGGATCCTGGAAGTGATTCTGTCTACTTTTACCGCTGTAGGTGTTATAAGTAGCACCTGGTATGGTTCTTTCCAGCGGGGTTCCAGGGATGACACCTGATGTCATCTTATGTAGATGAAGTCTCTTGATATTGATGTGGAGTCCCCTCGTCTGCAGGTTGGTAGGCAGTGGCCAGGTGTTTCAACAGGTATCGCTGAGTTCTTTCGAGAACTTTTAGTCTGTCAAGCAAGGGGGTGTGGAAGGGATCGTTCGGTCTTAGAGTTGGGGTTAGGTCCCTTACTGGAGGAGGGACACCATTGAGAATTTCATAGGGGGTCAGGTTACACAAAGAAACAGAGGGAGAATTTCTTGCATGAAACAGTGCATAAGGCTGGAGCATAGTCCAATCTTTTATGCTGGTCTCTAAGCTTAATTTCTTTAAGGTCTCTTTAATGGTTCTATTTATTTTTTACCTGTACTGCGCTCTGGGGTCTACAAACACAATGTAACTTCCAATTAATTTCTAGGGTCCTGGCTAACCCCTGACTTACCTGGGCCATGAACGCCGGTCCATTATCAGAACCTATTACTTTAGGCCGGCCGTATCTTGGAAAATATCTTTCAGGATATTCTTGACCATCATTTGCGCCGTTAATTTTTATTTTGTGGGAAAGGCTTAAATCCATCCTGAAAATGTATCTACAAAGACTAAGAGATATTTAAGTCCATACCATGCTGGCTTAATTTCAGTAAAGTCCACTTCTCAGAATTGTCCTGGTCTGGTTCCTCATAGGTACTTTCCTGCAGGAAGCTTGGAATGGTAAGCATTAACCAATTGACATATCCGACAGGCTTTTGTTACCCGTTCAGATATTTCCTTTCGCTGTGAGTTGGTTAATCGAAAACTCTGTTCTTGATCCTTCAGGAATGCCTGCAGTTTCTTTTAACCAAGGTGAGTGAGTTGATGTACATTTTTAAAGTAGTGTAGGGCTTTCTGTAATTGAAGGCTGGGCTCAGTGAAGTTGAGGAATTCAATGTCAGTGTCCTTAGATGTTATCAAAAGCTTGCTGGTGCTCAAAGGGTCCATTGGAATTGGGCATCCTCATTTAACAGCGGGTATAAAGGAGAAGCTAAGAACACAAACCCAGGTATCCATACCTGCAAAAGCCATCAGTCCCAAGAAACTCTCTTGAGTTGTCTCTTGTTAGATGGGGGTGGTATCTGCACAATGGTTTTTTTCTCGGCAGAGAGCCCTGAGAACAGCTTAATCAGACCTTATATACTTTTCTTGGAGTGGGCAGGGAGGGAAACTTATCGATGGGTCAGAGCAAGTGGGAGGTTTGGTACAAGCGGGTGAGGGAGTACAATCCTCAGTTTGGCAGTTGGGGACAGCACATTCTGGGAACAAAATTAGCAAACAGTTCTCCAGATTTCAACAGTGTTTTGTTAAGCATACAGAAAAACAGGAAGTGACAAGTGCCTATTTTATTAACCTTTCACCAAAGCGAAATAGAACGTGAGCTTGGATTACAAAAACAACCATGTCCAGGTAGACTAATGCTCTCAAATGTCAATCCTATTGGTGACTACATATTTGTTTCTTCCAAAGATTATATATTCAACATCAACCCTGTTGAAAATGTCTAATCCTATCACTCACTTTATACTTTGCCTGATTTCATGTCTCTATTGATATCTGCATTCTTGCATGTTTTCCCCCATTCATCATTGTGACTGACTCTTTACATGTGCTGATATTTTGTTCACTCTCTACCCAAACTTGATTGCTAAAGAACTTTTGGTCTAAATCCTATACTCACTCTTTTTCCTGAACCTACCGACTATCTTCCTAATCCTACCGACTATCCCTTTTAGACAGGAAGTTCTCTTCTACCTTCAATCATCCAAGGTACAAGGTCCTATGCCATTGTATATTGATTTATCTCGGACATCTGTGCAGAACCTAATTCAATGCTAAGTATCCCAATCAAGGGCCCTTCTGGACTTCAAATCTTACCTTGATTTCTGTTTTCATAATTATTTTGAAAATTTAATAAAATAGTGTTTGCCAAGGAACTGACTTCATTCAGTTCCTGAAGGAATTGACCTACCTCACATCTTTGGTGATGGAACTCTCTTAACTTGGGTTCCAGGAAGACAGGAACACACAGCCAGTCCCAGTCCCAGTACCAGTGGGCTAACTTGTTTGGATTTACCAAGGACAGAGTGTGTCTTTTTTGGTACCTACTGATGTGAGGATGGTCAGATGCGAGGAGAGCCTTCCCTGAGAAAGCATGTAGTGGTCAGCGCAGGCTCCTGACAACTTCACAGAGTTTGACAAAAAGACCAGATCTGAGACAGAACAGGCCACCTTGGCCGAACATAGTATGGCCCACCAGTCAGAGGAGACTCTGGATAGTCACAGACTTACTTGGGGGAAGGAGGTGCCTTTTTGAGTGTGGGTGTGAGTTTGTGGTTTTGTCTCATGTTCTGAGAATAGGTAGAAAAGGCGGTTTGCTTGGTTTGGAGTGGACTGTTTTTAGAAAGTCCTTTGACAAGGCGAGTGTTTCTGTGTCTGTGTATCCCACTGTGTCCGTGGTTGTAGACATTAGAAAAGAGAATGCATCAATGGATGTTTCCTGTCTAGTAGAAAGCTTCCCAGCATTCATCCTACCCATATTAGGAATGGACTGCCTTTTGTCTTATCGATGGGCAACACCTACTATCTTCCTAAGTTCCTGTTTTCTTCCTGAATTCTGGCCACTCGCCAGAATAGGCTCATGGTTTTGTTTCCAAAATATGTACCACTTCTAAATTCTGCGACATGGCCATGTAATGGATAGCTGAAGGGAATGGCAAGCATCTCAGAAAACTCAGATATCAGTGTGACCAGAAAAGTCTCAGTGGAGAAACCCTGCTTTGGGCCTTTTGCTTACATATTGTTCTGTTGCCCTGAATGTCAGAAAGGTCTTTGCCTCAGGCCACCACTTTGTGAAGCCTGAAAAAAACAGTTTTCAAATGGAAATGAATGGGCCTCACCAGTGGCCACGTGGCCACCCAGATCAATAACTTTGCTTAATTGCTTTGAAAAGGGATGTGTCTGAATCAGCCTCCTGGCCCTGTGTGAGGCAGTGGCTTAGATTCTCAGCACCTGATGAATCTAAAGAAAGATCCAATGTGTGTATCCAAAACCAAAATGGCAAAAAGATTAGTCATTGTGGATGAAGTCTCTTGCCTTCCTCTATTAGATTCCTGACCTCCATCAAGGGAGTATAGGGATTTTTTGGGTCAAATGAGTTCTTCCAATCCCTGCAGAGGTGCTTGTGTTTAATCATGACTCCAAATCAAATAAGGAATCAATACCTGACAGTCAGTAGGCCTCAAATTGTAGAAGAAGAGCAGTATTAATGGCAGAACTATGTGATCAATCCTGGTTCACAGGAAGGGTGTCCAGGCCACCCTGAGTTTAGGCAAATGAAGGGCAAGGGAGCTTATTTTGGATACTCTCTTGGGCTGTGCCATTTAAGGAAACCTCCAGGCAGAGGTTATGATGAGTGACTACATGGAAGAAGAGGAGGACCATGTGGGATTGTTTGGTTCTAATTGTGGTCACTTGTGTGGCTGTTGGAAGAGATGACTGGGTTCATCTGCGCTAGAACACTGGTTTGATTCTCCTCAGAGACTGAGCTCTGTAACTGACCTCAGAGTAGTAATTGCTTTCGAAATGAATATGACTTAATCAGCCTCTTGGCCCTGTTTGAGGCTGTGGCTTAGATTATCAGCACCAGATGGATCTAAAAAAAGATCCCATGTGTGCATCCAAAACCAAAATGGCCAAAATAGCAGTCATTGTGGATGAAGTCTCTCACCTTTCTCTGTAAGGTTCTGAAAGAATAAAAGAAATTGAAATTGAAATGTAAAGAACCAGGTTTCCTAAAGTTTCCAAGCTGCACTCAGCACCTGAAATTCCGGTGGCAGTTAAGACAATTTCCAGATCTGCACATTAGGTGTGTGTTGAAATCTTCCCTGACCACCTAGGTACTTAACAACCCCTTCCCAGAAACCGTGCAGCTCACCACGTATACATCTCAGGGCTTCAACCAATCAGTTTAAATGTATACCCCTTCTTAGGGCTGATCAATCACCCCCTGCCCGACCTGTTTCCGCCAATGAATGTTCTAATCATGTTTTAGAGTTGTTATTTGATTTTCTCTTGGTATATGATGATTTGCTAAAGGAGGCTATGATGTATGTAAAGTCCCTGCCCTCTCTAAAGAATGTATATAAACTGTGCTCAAGTTGTTCTCGGGGCTCTTTGTTCTTTGCTCCTCTGAAGTGAGTCCTGAGCTCCAGCATGCTGGACCCCCAATAAACCCTTTAGAGTTGCATGAGAAAGCCTGTTGATGGTCTTTTCCTCCGATGTTCACCCCACCTTTTCATCTGGAGGCCCCAGGTGAGATATTTGGCGTGGCGGATGAAAGACCCCAAGGGACTTCTCTCAGGGTAAGTAAGGCGCCTCTTTCTGGTTTCAGGTTTCATGTTAGGGCTTGGCAAAGTGGCTGTCGGTGAAGAGCATTAGCTCTCTCTGATAGTGGCTGACAGACGTGTCACAGAGCTTCAGGCCACGTTCCTGTGGGACACTCCAGGGGACGAGGGAAATCAAGGAATAGTAGTTTCCTCAACTCGGTTATATTTTGCTTCAGAATTCGGTTTGCCAGCCCATCAGGTTTTGCCAGCTACTCAATTTTGTTCATTGTCCTGAACTCATGTTGAGTTTATTGTCTGTCTTTATTGTCTAACACATCAGGTTTTGCCAGTTACTCAGTTCTAATCTTTGTCTTGGACACACGTTAAACGTTTACTGTTTGTCTTTGTCTGTGTTGCGATTGTGTCTTCACTGTCTCTCTTTGAGTAACTCCCATTATGGGACAAATCACTTCCACGCTTCTGTCCCTGACCGTTGATCATTGGACTGATGTCCGCTCAAGGGCCCAGAATCTTTATTTTTCAGTAAAATGCCGGACCTTGCAGACTCTCTGTGCTTCAGAATGGCCCATTCTCAAAGTCGGGTGGCCCCCAGAAGGATCCTTCCGCTTCCCTCTAATCCGAAAATCAGAGATATTGTCTTTCAGCCGGGACCACGTGGCCACCCAGATCAATAGCCATATACCCCTTCCCCAGGATCCTATCATTCAAACCTTCCGCTCCCCCCGCTTCCCTCCATTCTCCCTGAGTCACAAGACTGGACACTCCTCCCCCTCCTTATCCTCTACCCTGGCTCCCCAACACCGAACACGTTCCAGATGATCCTCCTGCCGCTGACACAGCCTCTCCGCCACTAGAGGCAATTGGGCCAGTCCCAAGCCCTCCAGGGGACTTCGCAGCAGCAGCAGCAGCAGCCCCTCCTCTATGGTGGAAGCTGGGCCATCTAAAGGAACCCGCCAGTGACAGATAATAAAAAACTCAGAAACCCCTGTGATGCTCCCTCTCCATCCCTATGGGCCGATGAAACGACCAAACTGGGACCCCAACACCATTGAAGTTAGGTAGCATCTGTCCACTTATCACCGGCCTCTAATAGCGGGTCTCTGAGTGGCCGCCAGAAGGCCGACTAATTTGGCCATGGTAAGAGAGATTATCCAAAGGCCTAATGAGTCTCCCTCTATGATTTTGGAGAGAATTATGGAAGCATTTAGAAAATATACTCCTTTTGATTCTCAGACAGAGTACGAAAAGACATCTGTTGCAATGGCCTTTATCCAGCAGGCTGCCCTAGATATTAAGAGAAAGTTGCAACGTCTAGATGGATTACAAGATATGACCTTAAGAGATTTAGTCAGAGAAGCTGAGAAAATATATTATAAGAAAGAAACTGAGGAGGAATGGGAACAGAGGAGACAGAAGGAAAGGGAACAAAAGGAGGATGAAAGGAGCAAAAGGCAGACTAAAGCACTGGCTAAGGTTCTGGTCAGAGCAGTAAATAGGCCAGAAGTTAAAAAGCACGGAGACAGGAAGGGATACATGGGCCCATGCCAAAGGCTGTCCCTGGCCTCAGGTCAATGTGCCTACTGTAAAGAAAAAGGACACTGGGCCAAAGAGTGCCCCCAAAAAAAGCAGAGATGCCAGACCGCCGTGCTGACTCTAGAACAGGACTAGGGAAGTCGGTACTCGGATCTCCTCCGCAAGCTCAGGGTAACATTTTAAGTGGAGGAAACCCCATTGAACTTTGAAGTGAAAACAGGACCAGTATACTCAACCTTTAAGACCCCACTGGGCCCCCTATCAAATAAATGGTCGCTTGTTCAAGGGGCTAATGACAGTAGATAATGAGCTTGGACAACTAAGAGGACAATGGACCTAGGAAATGGAAAAGTCCACCACTCTTTTCTAGTAATCCCAGAATGCCAGGCCCCGTTGATGGGCAGGGATCTGCTTACAAAACTCGGGGCTAGAATAACCTTTAACCCTGATGGTACCCAAGTGGTGTTTCTAAACGCTTCAGTAAAAACTCCCATAGTCACGGCTTTGACTATGTCCGTAGAAGATGAACATCAACTCTTCGCGCGCCCTAGAACTGATCAAACAGGAAAACTATCCCAGAAATTGATAAAAGATTATCCTAATGCCTGGGCAGAAACTGCTGGGTTAGGTCTAGCCATAAAAAAACCTCCAATAGTAGTAGAATTAAAAGTCTCTACCTCTCCAATCAGTGTTAAACAATATCCTCTAATCAAAGAAGCTAAGGATGGGATAAGGCCCAATATTCAGAAATACCTGGCTCTTGGGTTCCTAAGGCCCTGTCAATCGGCCTAGAATACCCCCCTGCTACCAGTAAGAAAGCCAGTAACTGGGGACTACCGTCCTGTTCAAGACCTAAAAGAGATCAAAAACAGACTGCAGGACATTCACCCCACGGTACCCAATCCACATAATTTGCTTAGCACTCTGAATCCGGAGAGGTAATGGTACACTATGCTGGACTTAAAAGATGCTTACTTCTGCTTGCCACTACATAAGGACAGTCAGTTGCTGTTTGCTTTCGAGTGGATAGACCCAGAAACAGGAACATCTGGCCAACAAACCTGGATTAGACTCCCACAGGGGTTCAAAAACTTCCCCACTTGAACTCTGGTGTGATTTCCCTTAGAAAATGAGTTCTGGTAATGAACTCAGAGAAGTATTGCCATAAATTTTGTTGGGATTTTAGGAGGCCATGCATGAGAGTCGCCCTTGGAAACTGAGATCTAGGCCCAGTGTGGCTTTCCACAGAGCACTGGGTATCTCAGCCAGAATATCACATGATTTTATTCTGAAAGACTTGGCAGCCATAGTTGAGATTCAAAACACACATAGACTTCACATTGTAGACCTCAATCCACCTAGCTTCATGTGACCTTTTGGGCACTCTTTGGGACGCCTTGCCTGTGAGAGTTATCCACAGCTTTCATTGAAATGAGCTTCCTCAAAATTTAATGGTGTGGTGGGTCAGGGTCTGCAGGAGAATACATCAACCAGGCTTCTATCTCACATAGCTTGCCCCCTTGACAATTGCAACCTGATTCTGAACATTGCCCTGAAACCTCTCCATATAACAAGATGCTTTTATATGAAGAGATCAAACATATAAGGGATTACGGGCTGCAGCACGTCAGTCACAAGCCATTTGGAAGCAATGGCAGATCCACATGGCCCCACCACAAATGTTTTATCACAAACCTGCACACCACAGCTCGTGCCCTCAATTGAGCAGTCTACAACTTACTGGCATCTCTGTTCTACACCATTTTCATGAAACCCAGTAAATCAAGGCATTATCTGGTACACTCATGATCAGCAACAGGGCATACAAAGGTTCTCCAGTGCCACCTGGTCATTAGAATTTCAAAAATTTCATGGTATTTATCTATCCATTTTTCAAGGTTGAAGTTGGAAGCACTGTATGTTTCAATTTATTCAGGAACCATTAAATGGTGAGGAACCTTATTTCAGTGAAATCTCTGGAGGACACTCACATGAATGTCTTCCCAAAGAGTAGCCAGAAGGTCACATGAAGCCAGGCCCATTGAGGTCTACAATGTGAGGTCTATGTGTCTTTTGACTCTCAACTATGGCTGCCAAGTCTTTCAGAATAAAATCATGTGATATCCTAGCTGAGATACCTAGTGCTCTGTGGAAAGCCACCCTGGGCCTAGATCTCAGTTTCCAAGGGCGACTCTCATGCGTGGCCTCCTTAAAATCATAACACAGTTCATGGCAATACTTCTCTGAGGTCAGTTCCAGAACTCAGTCTCTAAGGGGAAACACACCAGAGTTCCAGCCCAGGTTTACCTACACCTCTCTTCCAACCCTCACACAAATGACCACAATTAAAACCAAAACACTCCCACATCACCCTCATCTTATTCCATATAGACACTCATCTTAACTTCAAGCTGTAGGTTTCCATGAGGGATGCAGCCCAAAACAGTGTCCACAATAAGCTCCCTTGCCCTTCATTGGCCTAAGTCAGGGTGGCCTGGACACCCTTCATGTGAACCAGGAGTGATCAAATAGGTGTGCCGTTAATACTGCTCTGCTTCTCCAATTTGATGCCTTCTGACTGTGAGGTTTAGATTCTTAATGTGAATTGGAGCCCAGAGAAAACACAAGCACCTCTAGGCTAGCCTCTGCAGGGCATTGAAGAACTCATTTGACCCAAAGGATACGGATTCTCACTTGATGGAGGTAAGGAACCTTACAGTGGAAGGTGAGAGAGTTCATCCACAATAACTGCTATTTTGGCCATTTTGGTTTTGGATGCACACATGGGATCTTTCTTTACATCCATCATGTGCTGACAATGTAAGCCACAGCCTCACATAGGGCCAAGAGGCTGATTCAGACACACCCCTTTCCAAAGCAATTAAGCAGAGAGCCACAGGTGAGGCCTATTCATTTCCATTTGAAAAATATTTTCTTCAGGCTTCACAGAGGTGTTGCCTGAGGCATCAACCTTCCTGACTTACTGGGGAACAGAACAAAAGGTAAGCAAAAGGCCTAAAGCACGTTTTCTCCACTGAGACTTTACTGGTCACACTGATATCTGAGTTTTATAAGATGCTCGCCATTTCCTTCAGCTATCCAGTACATGTCCATGTCACAGAGCTTGGAGGTGGTACATATCTTGGACACCAAACCATGAGCCTACTCTTGAGAGTGGCCAGAATTTAGGAAGAAAACCGGAAGTATGGTCTATCTTGCATACATCCCCCTTAAGGACCTGATGACCATCTCTCTACCCAGACATTTCTCAGCTGGCTATAAGTCTTATCTATTGGGATATCCCTGATGAAGAGGATTACACTAAAATTCCATTAAATCCCTTCCATACATAGATAATGGAAACAAACATTATGTTTGTAGGGACACGTGAGCCACAGGCAGGTTGGTTAGCCTAGATTACTATGTTTGCCTGGCGGACTGTGAAAGCCATAAACAGTCACAGCTGTGTGGGGGAAAGCCGACTTCTTCTGTAAGTCATGGGGATGTCAGCATACAGGGACTTCCAGATGGAACCCAAACTCCTCATCAAATTTTGTACACAATATTGGCATTATTACCAATTAGATAACCAAACCTGATGGCCCACAGAGGGGTCTCTAGATCCTCAAATTATGTGTGACCTTTTTAACTTCTACAAGTGCTCAAAAGGGTGAAAGGAGATTCCCCTATGTGGAGGCTTTTTCCCTCCTTTGCTCACATCCTGAACTATGCTTCTCCAATAGATGCTCACCCTCAGCCTTCTACTCCAGACTCTCTGCTGTCACTCCCACATCAGCAACTTGATTTCTCCCCTACAATTAATAGATCAAAAACCCAAACCTCCGCTGGATCTCAGACCACTGCCCCCTTCCTGAGGTAGCAGCTACTGAGGTACCCCTCCACTCACTCACTCCTCTCTTTTCTTGTCAGTGGCCGCACTGGGTCCCAACAGGTCCTCTTACCAGCTAAACAAAATCTCAAACCAGCTGAGGAGAACCCACATACCAGTATCCAAGATGTAATGAAAATGGCCTTTAATGTTGCTTTGTCATCACTGAAAACGGTTACTAAAAATTTAAAGTCCCTCACAGGCTTTTTGGTATACTCACTCCCGTTTCCCCCTCTGTTCTACATGTTCTACTGCTCATGTTTTTGTTGCTAGGAAAATCCCAAAACCCTTGCCCATTATTCTTTTACATCTCTCCTTCCTCATTCTCAGATCGAAGGAGCTGCTCTCAGCCCTGCTTCCCTGTCTTCCTCCTCTGTACCAGGCCCATGGAAAAGTCGAGCAGTATTAACGGCAGGCCTATTTGATCACTCTTGGTTCACAGGAATGGTGTCCAGGCCACACTGACTTTAGGCGAATGAGGGGGAAGGGAGCTTATTTTGGACACCAACTTGGGCTGCAACCTTCATGGTAACCTCCAGTAAGAGGTTATGATATGGAAGAAGATTTGGGCCATGTGGCAGTATTTTGGTTTTAATTTTGGTCATTTGTGTGGTGGTTGGAAGAGATGACTGGGTGCACCTGGGCTTGTTCTCTGGTGTGATTCCCCTTAGAGACTGAGTTCTGGAACTGACCTCAGAGAAGTATTGCCATGAATTGTGTTGGTATTTTAAGAGGCCACACATGAGAGTCGCCTTGGAAACTGAGATCTATGCCCAGGGTGGATTTGCACAGAGCACTGGGAATCTCAGCCAGTATATCATATGATTTTATTCTTAAGGACTTGGCAGCCATAGGTGAGAGTCAATACACACATGGAGCTCACATTGTAGACCTCAATGGGCCTGGATTCATGTGACCATTTGGGCACTCTTTGGGAAGCCTTGCCTGTGATAGTTCTGCAGAATTTTCATTGAAACGAGCTTCCTCACCATTTAATGGTTCCTGAATTAATTGAAACTCACAGAGCCTCCAACTGTATTATTGAAAAATGGTTAGATAAATACCAGGGAATTTTTGAATTTCCCATGACCAGGTGGCACTGGAGAACCTGTGGATGTCCTGTTGCTAATCAAGAGTATACCAGACAGTGCCTTGACTGACTGGGTTTCATGAAAATGGTGTAGAACAGAGATTCCAGTAACTTGGAACCTGCTGAGTAGTGGGCCTAGAGCAGTGGTGTGCAGGTGTGTAATAAAACATCTGTGGCGGGGCCATGTGGATCTTCCATTGGCTTCTGAATGGCTTGTGACTGACATGGTGCAGCCAGGAGTCCCTTATATGTAAAGACATCTTGTTATATGGAGAAGTTTCAGGGCAATGTCCAGAATCAGGTGGCTATGGTCAAGGGGGCAATGTCTGTGGGATAGAAGCCTGTTGGTGCATTCTCCTGCAGACCCTGACCCACCACACGTGACAGAACTCCCTCCAGCACCGTGTCCCAGTTGAACTCCTTGTATTTTGTTAAACAAATAACAAACTCCCTATGCAGCAGCAAGAAAGACAATGAAAATTGGAGGATGAGCAAAGGGCTTCACAGTCCACATGGGGAGACACTTTTCCCCAATGGCCATAGTTTAACTACAAAAATAGAACTCATCACTGATGCACCATGTTCATTGGAAAATAAGAAAACATGTCCTCCAGGTCACATAGATGCAGATCCAGCTCTGATGGTCTCACTACAAAGGAAGCTAAAGCTCCTGACAACAACATATATTTCAAGGACCCATCCTCAGAGGCAGTTACTCAAGAAGTCTTTAGGCCAGCAGAGCTCCATGTTTGTGGAGAGTTTACCCTGTCCCTTACTTTTTGAAACTCATCTACCACCTCCAAGTTTGTGAATTCCTGAGCATTTTCCATTCCAGATATGTATTCACAGATTTTCTAACACTTCCCCTCTCATTGTGTCTTACTTGGGCCCAAGGTAATGTTAAGGCTTTGTTCTGGATGAAAGTGAGAAGATGTTTGTGTAGCACATATTTGCATACTCATAGATTCATTTTCCTATTTTCCATTGAAATACAGAATCCCTGACATGAACATATACCCTACTAGACTCTAATAATCCTAAAATGATGTAGAAAAATAACCCAAGCAGAATAGAAATACAAGCAGTTCAGAGGATGCATGCTGTATAGTTGGACTTGCCTTTTGCATGATAAACGGTAGGTGTTAAATATGTAGACAATTTTTAATTGAAATAGTTCTCCATGTGTTTTTAAAGTAAACAAACATGTGAATTCCTGTCTCCCTTGCTTTGTAGCCAATTCAACACATGTATTTTTATATGCACATTTAGATTCCTACATGGTATCACATGCACAATTTGTGAGGTGGCTGATGGAAGATACAACTTATGAGAAGAGATCACTCCTCCTAAACGCAGTTGGAACTGAAAATACAACCTATGGGTGAGCTTCCTAGTATTACAATATTATACATAAATCCATGTTCAGTAAAATGAATATTTTTGCATCTGTGGATGATATATATTTCATAATGAATTTCGATTTGCATATATTTCTACCTTTTAATATCTGTGGGGTTCTTTTGTATATATGTGTGTGTGTGTATATATATTTTTTTTTCCAGATTTTTCAAAATATGAAATATATATGTCTTATTTTACACTCCCTAAATTCACTCATATTCATGTATGTGGATTTATAATCAACTTTTCACAAGATTATTCTCAGAATTATTCATCCACCTGAAATACATATTTATTTTCTAGTACTGAAAACTAACTTCAGTGAATGGTGCATACAAATCCTAATTATTCTACAGTAACTGACCCTGTTTAACATCAATCCAATTAGATTACTATGGGACATGATGTATGTTTTGACGTTCATTTTCATTCAAACCTGGTACATTACTATTTCTTCAGGTTATGCATATCATCGGATATGTATTTCATTCACAAGTTAGCAAAATTATTTGCATTTGTTTCACTTTCAATCACTTCCTATTCAGAACACATGAATTCCTCTATGTTTGTTGACTGGTATTTTTATGAGACTTCTTTCTAAACACAATATTTTCCAAATCCATAATCAGTTTTGAAGCAAAACTCACACACCCTTCATGAGAAAACATAACTCTAATATTACCATTAGATGTATAACTCGTTGGAATGAATGATTGTATATCAATATAAGATTTCTTATATATTTTAAGATATCAATTCAATCCATTATTTAAAGTGGAACTAGTTATATTATTTATTCACTGTATGGTGTATTCATACATTATCTCTATATTCATAGACAATGTGTACACCTCTCTGTACTCCCAATACTAATTTATTCATCTTCAAAATATGGCCCTCAGAAAAGGTGGAAGAAATACTCATGTCTCCTGATGTACATATACATTTTATCAGAGTAATATTCTGGACACAAAATACAAAGGTCACACTTATGATTGTACCAAAGCCTAAATGGAAAGTGAGAAAGGATTACTACAATCATCCATGTGATGTTGCCTAATGCTCTCAAATGTCAGTCCTATTGGTGAGTACATATTTGTTTCTTCCTAAGATTGTGTATTCAAACTCAACCCTGTTGAAAATGTCTAATCCTCTCACTGACTTTATACTTAGCCTGATTTCATAATGTCTCTATTGATATCTGCTTTCCTACATATTTTCCCCTGTTCATCATTGTGACTGACTCTTAACTTGTGTTGACATTTACATTCACTGTCTAACCAAAACCGTATTGCTAAAGAACTTTTTTTCCAAATTCTATATTCACTCTTCTTCCTAATCCTCCGACTATCAGTTTTTGAATGGATGTTCTCTTCTATATTCAATCATCCAAGTAAAGGTCGTGCGAGCATCGGAGGAAGAGACTACCAAGAGAATACATCATGCAACAGCAAAGGGTTTATTTGGGGTCCAACATGCTGGGGCTCAGAGCTCACTTAATTAGAGCAGAGAGCCCTGAGAAGAGCTTATGCAGAGTTCATATACTTTTCTTGGAGAGGGCAGAAAGGGAAGTTTATTGATGGTTCAGGGTGAGTGGGTGGTTTGCATTCAACCGGGTGAGGGGGTACATTCTGCAGTTTGGCCGTTGGGGACAGCACATTCTGGGACAAGATTAGGAAACATTTCTCAACATTTCAACAGTGTTTTGTTAAGTGTACAGAAAAACAGGAAGTGACAAGTATATATTTTATTGACCTTTCATTCCCCACTTCTTCTGGCAACTTTTAATCATAAAAATGATCATTGGGGGATGTCACATTCTATGTTTGCTAGTGGGGTATTACCATAAGTTTAACTTGTCCAATTTGAGCTTGGAGAAAATAAATTACATGGTTGAGGAAACAGGGTTTTATAGTTAGGAATAATATGAGGATTATTATTGGACGGGCCAGAGTTGATAAAAACGTAGTTAACCAGGGGGACTGTGTAAACCAAGACTCAAACCACCATTTTTGGGCCTCTCTCTCTCCTTGACTCTCTTCAAGGCATCTTTTTAATTTACTCATAGATTATTTTACAACTCCATTATGGTGGACATTAAAAAAACATTCTTCCCTCAATGCAGCACAAAGGCCCCCTTCTCTAGTGAAAAAGAGATCCAACCCTCTACTGTTCTGTAAAACAACTTCAGAGAGAAAGGTTAAAGATTCCTGCAAAGCTGTGATGGAGGTTACTAATATCTTTAAGTTTTTATATATTCCTGCTCCTAATTGGGTCATTCGTTGTGTCCCATGGACCACGGCAGTGGTTCCTCTGCCCAACCCTGAAGCAACTCCTATTTGCAATGGAATGGCTAAGGTGAGGGATATATGTTTTCAGAGGAACCGGATTGTATGCCCCCCTATTTGAACTTCAAATGAATCTGTGTCATGATAGAGCACTCTGGGAAACATCCGCACCATTACACATTTAATCACATCTGTTGACAATTTCATTAAAACACAAACAATGTTTAAGTATATAGAATTAAACTGTTGTAGGGACGGACAAGGCAAGGCACCAAAGATAGCACCAAAGACAGGGAAACAGTCTTATTTGGTTGCAACCAGATTCAGAGGGCATTGCTTCTGTTGTAATCAATTAATCCCATGAAACCTAAGTTTATGTAGTTTCAGAATTTTGTACCCAACATGAAAGGGAAGGGACTCAGAAGTTCATAGTCTTCAGAAGTTCACAAAAGGCAGTTTTTGTTTCTGTTTTTTCCTTAGGTCTGGGCAAGTTAAATTTTCAAGAACACCTGGGAGGGGGAGACCTTTTTCTTCCCTTTCTTTTTTCCCCCTGCCAGCTTTTTCCATGGAGCCCAGTTTGTAACTTCTTTATCTTAGAAATGTAGCAATGTCTGTGAAGCCCCAGATCAAGGCCAGGAGCCTTGTTCACATATTTTGTGAAAAACTAGTGAGGGTGTGTCTAGCTCAGGAGTGCTGATTTTTTAGCCAGTTGCCAAGTAGACCAGGTCAACACAAAAAGAGAAAGTTTATGTACACTGAAGTCTTTTATAGCGACTCTTTTCCTGAAAGTCCCATAGGCAGCCATGGTGAAGACTTCTGGAGAAGGTCAGACTGTGAGGTGGAGATTCTTTATGTGAATTGGAGTCATGAGAATACCCAAGCATAAATGGGCTAGCCTCTTCCGGGATTTGAAGAACCCATTTGACCCAAAGGGTCCCTATTCTCACTTGATGGAGGTCAGGAACCTTTCTGAAGAAGGCTAAGACTTCATCCACAATGACAGCAATTTTGGCCATTTTGGTTTTGGATGCACACTTTGGATCTTTCTTAAGATCCATCAAGTGCTGAGAATCTAAGCCACAGCCTCACACAGGGCCAAGAGGCTGATTCAGACACATCCCTTTCCAAAGCAATTAAGCATAGAGACAAAGGTGATGCCCACTCATTTCCATTTGAAAAGTGTTTCTTCATGGTTCACAAAGGGTGTGCCTGAGGCAAGAGACTTTCCTGACATTCAGGTCAACATATCAGTAGGTAAGCAAAAGGCCCAAAGCAGGGTTTCTCCCTGAGACTTGTGTGGTCACACTGATATCTGAGTTTTCTGACATGCTGGCCATTCCCTTCAGCTATCCAGTACATGGCCATGTCACAGAGCTTGGAGGTGGTACACATCTTGGACACAATACCATGAGCCTATTTTGGAGAGTGGCTAGAATTTATGAAGAAAACCAGAACATAGAAAGATAGCAGGTGTTGCCCAAAGATAAGGCAAGCTGCAGTCCATTGATAAATTACGCAGGATGAATGCTGGGAAGTGTTCTACAAGACAGGACACATTCATTGAAGCATTTCCTTTTCTAATATCTACAACCACAGACACAGTGGGATACTCAGACATAGAAAGACTCGCCTTGCCAAAGGACTTACTAGAAACAGTTGACTCTAAACCAAACAAACCGCCTTTCCTATCCTCAGAACATGAGACAAAACCACAAAACCACATCCACACCCACAAAGGCACCTCCTTTCCCCAAGTAGGTCTGTGAGTCTGTGACTAGGCGCAGTGTCCTCAGACTGGTGGGCCATACTATGTTCCCCTGAAATGGACTGTCCTGTCTCAGTTCTGGTCTCCTTGGCCAACTGTGTGAAGTTGTCAGGAGCCAGTATTGAGCCACTAACTGCTTTCTCAGGAAATCCCCTCTTCTGAGCTATCCTGGCATTTGGCCATTCTCACATCGGTAGGTGCCAAGAAAGACTGACTCTGTTCTTGGTAAATCCAAACAAGTGAGAACACTGGTACTGGGACTGGGACTGTCTCTGTGTTCCTGGCTTCCTGGATTCCACGTTCAGAGATTTCTATCACCAAGGGAGTGAGGTGAAGTCACTTCCTTCAGAAACTGAATGAGGACACACTGCCTTGGCAACCAATTTGTCCTAACAGTTGCTTCCAGAGTCCCATGGAGGCTGCCCATATTTCCTGTGACACTTTCACAAGTTAGAATGATATATTAACCATAGGCACCCAAATAGAGCTCTCCACACAGGCCTGATTTGGCCCATCTTCTTTACATTAAGAAGAGAGAGGCAGATTCAGACACAACTCTTCATCCTGACCAAGTTGTTTGCCATGGAAGAAGACTTTTGCTCACTCAGGTCCTTCATCGCTGACTATATCTTGTGCAGAGATCATTTCTGCATGGACTTTTGAGGTTCTCAGCAAGTCAAAGATTCCATACATTCCTGTATTGTAAGACCAACCCTGTTCATGCTCTTCTGTAAAGTTAGGTTGAGGGAACAGTGTATGGTTTGGATTAATAACATTTTCAATTTGGGTTAGGAATCATTCTACTGGATGAAAAATGGTATGGGAACTGCGATATGTATAAGACTATAGAGGTAAAATATATGTATGAAAACATAAATCCAAGTATTATTTGATGCCCAGAGGGCATTGGGCCCTTGATTGGGATACTTAGCTTTGAATTATGTTCTGCACAGATGTCTCAGATAAATCCATATACAATGGCATAGGACCATGTACCATGGTCCTATATACAAATAGGTCTATATATACACTCATCATAAACTCTGGCTGGAGTTTTCGATGAGGGGCGCAGCCCTAGACAGTGTACAAAATGAGCTACCTTGCCCCTCATTTGCCTGATGTCAGGGTGGAATGGGCACCCTTCCTGTGAACCAGGAGTGATCAAATAGGCCTACCGTTAATAATACTCTGCTTCTTCAATTTAAGGCGTTCGGATTGTGGTGTTTAGATTCTTTATGTGAATTGGAGTGATGATAAAAGCCAAGCACCTATGGGCTAGCCTCTGCAGAGCTTTGGAAAACTCATTTGACCCAATGTATCCCTATTCTCTCTTGATGGAGGTCAGGAACCTTACTGAAGAAGGCTAGAGACTTCATCCACAATGACAGCAATTTTGGCCAATTTGGTTTTGGATGCACACATGGGATCTTTCTTTAGATCCATCAGGTGCTGAGAATCTAACCCACTGCCTCACACAGGACCAAGAGGCTGATTCAGACACATCCCTTTTTAAAGCAATTAAGCAAAGAGCCACAGGTGATGCCCATTTATTTCCATTTGAAAACTGTTTTCTTTAGGCTTCAAAAAAGTTTGGCCTGAAGAAAAGACCTTCCTGACATTCAGGGAAACGGAACTATATGTAAGCAAAAGGCCCAAAGCAGGGTTTCTCAACTGAGTCATTTCTGGTCACACTGATATCTGAGTTTTCTGACAAGCTGGCCATTCCCTTCAGCTATCCAGAACATGGCCATGTCACTGAGCTTGGAGGTGGTACAAAACCATGAGCCTATTCTGGAGATTGGCCAGAATTCAGGAAGAAAACAGGAACTTAGGAACATGTTAGGTGTTGCTCATCCCTAAGGCAAGCCACAGTCCATTCATAAATTGGGCAGGATGAATGCTAGGAAGCATTCTACTAAACAGGGCACATCCATTGATGCATTCTCTTTTCTACTGTCTACATCAATGGACACAATGGGATACACAGACATGGAAAAACTCACCTTTTCAAATGACTTACTAGATCAGCCCACTCCAAAACAAACAAACCTCCTTTTCTAATTATTCTCAGAACATGAGAAAAAACTACAAACTCACACCCACACCCACAAAGGAATCTCCTTCCCCAAAGTAGGTCTGTGACTGTCCGGAATGTCCTCTGACTGGTGAGCCATACAATGTTACCCCAAAATGGCCTGTCCTGTCTCAGATCTGATCTCGTTGGCCAACTCTGTCAGGATCCAGCAGTGAGCCACATCCTGCTTTCTCAGGAAAGGTCCCTTTTCAGAGCTCTCCTGGCTTTTAGCCATCCTCACATCAGTAGGTACCAAGAAAGACTGACTCTGTCGTTGGTAAATCCAAATAAGTGAGCCCACGTGGACTGGGACTGGGACTTGCTCTGTTTGCTTGGCTTCCAGGATCCCATGTTCAGAGAGTTCCATCACCAAGGAAGTTAGGTAGGTTACTTCCATCAGGAACTGTAGTAGGTCACTGCCTTGGCAACCACTTTGCCCTAACAATTGCTTCCAAGGTTCGCATGAAATGGAGGCTGCCCCTACTTCCTGTGACACTTTCACAAGTTAGAATGGTATATCAACCATTGTCCCCCAGGAACAGCTCTCTACACAGACCTGGTTTAGTCCATCTTCTCTACAATAAAAAGATAGATGTTGATTCAGACATATCCCTTCATCCTGACCAGGTTGTTTGCCTTGAAAGATGACTTTTTCTCTCTCGGGTCCTTCCCAGCAGCCTACATCTTCTACAGGGATAAATTCTGCATGGAACTTTGAGGTTCTCAGTAGATGGAATATGCCCTCCATTCCTGTATTATAAGACCAACTCTGTACCTCCTCTTCTGTAAAGTTAGATTGAGGAAAGAGTGTATGGTTAGGGTTAATAACATGTACAATTTGGGTTAGGAATCATTCTTCGGGATGAATAATGTTATTCTGACCTGTGATATTTATTAGAATAAATAGGTGAAATATAAGTAGGTAAACAGAAATCTATGTAAGCTTTGGAGACCAGAAGGGAATGGGGCCCTTGATTGGGATACTTAGCTTTGAATTATGTTCTGCAAAAATGTCTCCAATAAATCGATATACAATGGCATAGGTCCTTGTACCTTGGATGATTGAATGTAGAAGAGAACATCCAGTAAAAAAGAGATAGTCAATATGATTAGGAAGATACTCAATAGGTTTAGAAAGAAGAATGAGGATAGGATTTGTACCAAAAGTTCTTTAGCAATAGGGTTTCAGTTAGAGAGTGAATGTAAATGTTAGCACATGTGAAGAATCTGTCACAATGTTGAACTGGGGAAAATATGAAGGAAAGCAGATATCAATAGAGATTTTAGGATATCAGGCCAATTATAAAGTGAGTGATAGGATTAGACATTTTCAACAGCCTTGAGGTTGAATATATAATCTTAGGAAGAAAGAAATATGTAGTCACCAATAGGATTGACATTTGAGAGCAATAGATGTTTTTCATAATCCATGCTCACTTTCCATTTAGGCTTTGGTAAAAACATAAGTTTGATCTTTGTAGTTTTGTCCAGAATATTACTGTGATAAAATGTATATGTAGATCAGGTGACATGAGTATTTCTTCCACCATTTCTGGGTGCAATATTTTGAAGACATATAAATTAGTATTGGGGATACAAAGAGGTGTACGTTTGTCTATCAATATAGAGATAATGCATGAATAGACCATACTGTGAATAAATAATATAAGTACTTCCAACTTTAAATAAAGGATTGAATTGATATCTGAAAATATACAGGAAATCTTATATTGATATACAATCATTCATTCCAACCCGTTATACATCTAATGGTAATATTAGGGTAATGGTTTATCATGAAGAGTGTGTGAGTTTTGCTTCAAAATGATTAGAGAAATCGAAAATAATGTCTTTGGAAAGAAGTCTCATGAAAAGTCCAGCCAGGAAACCTGGAGGAATACATGTGTTCAGAAGCAGGAAGTGATTGATAGAGAGACAAATGCCTATAAATTTGTGAACTTGTGGATAAATATATATCCTATTATGTGCATAAACTGAAGAAATAGTAATGTACCAGTGTTGAATAAAAATGAACGTCAAAATAAACATTTTGTATCATAGGAATCTACTTACATTGATGTTAAACTGGGTAAGTTACTGTAGAAATATTAGGATTTGTATGCACCATTCACCGAAGTTAGTTTTCAGTACTAGGAAAAAAATATGTATTTCAGGTGGATGCATATTTCTGATAATAATCATGTAAAAGTTGATTGTAAATCCAAATACATGAACATGAATGAATTTAGGGAGTGTATAATAAGACACATATATTTCATATTTTGAAATATCTGGAGATTATATATATATATACAAAACACCCACACAGACATTAAAAAGTAGCAATATATATGCCAATTGAAATTCATCATTAAATATATATCATCCACAGACCCAAGCTATTTATTTTACTAAACATAGATTTATTTATAATTTTGTTAAACTAGGAACCTCACCCATAGATTGAATTTTCAGTTCCAACTGTGTTTAGGAGGAGTGATCTCTTCTCACAATTTGTATCTGGCAAGTCAGCTACCTCACAAGAATGTACGTGTGATAATAGGTAGGATTCTGTATGTGCATGCAAAAATACATGTGCTGAATAGGCTACAGAGAAAGCAAGACAGGAATTCACATATTTGTTAACTTTAAAAACACATGGTTAACTATTTCAATTAAAAATTGACTAGATTTATAACACCAACCCTTTATCATGCAAAATGAAAGTCCAACTATACACCATGCCTCCTCTGAACTGCTTGTATTTCTATTCTGTTTGGGTTATGTTTCTCCATCATATTAGGATTAGTAGTCAGAGTCTAGTAGGGTATGGGTTAGTGTCAGGGTTTCAGTATTTTGAATGGAAAATTAGATAAGGAATCCAATGTGTATGCAAATATGTGCTATACAAAAATCTTCCCACTCTCATCCAGAACGATGACGTGACATTGCCTTCCCCCCAAGTAAGACACAATTAGAAGAGAAGAGTTAGAAAATCTGTGAATACATATCTGGAAAATCCTCAGGAGTTTACAAACTTGGAGGTGGAAGAGGAGTTTCCAAAAGTAAGGGACAGGGTTGATAGACCCAACCTGATCTTTTATTAAAATTGGGAGCCATCTTGCCACAAAGCGATGAAAAGCTAATTTTGGGTTTACTATAAATTACTGCAATTTCTGAACCCATTTGGAATGTCTGCCCGTGCCTTTAACTCACCCATGCCTATCTCTCTGACCTGATAGCAGCCCTCTCTGAAAGTTTAGTGACACATCATAATTTTTGGCCTTCCCTGGCCAGACAACGATTCTCTCTGAGGTCTAATGGTCATCATTATTTCTGATGTTGGGGCCAGCAAAAAAAAAAAAAAAGAAAAGTAAACTACATTTAGTGTGATGCTTGTCAAAGTTCTGTTATCTGTAATCCCCCTTTTGTGTAACTTTCTGGGCTATATAGCTGAGCTGTAGGAAAGGTGGGGTTGGTGTCTTGTTCCCGCCGTTTTGTGAGGGAGAGGCAGGCCGCCGGCCGGTTGAAATAATAAATTTGCCTTAATTTGATTTTAATTGGAGTTAGTGGTCTTTACTTTCATCCTGGTCTAACATTTTGCAGTTCCGCAGCAAGATGACCCTGCCAGTACAGATCACAAGACCAGACTGTTGGAAATTCTGAAGCTGGCCTTCCCTCCAGGGCCCCCGGCTACAGAGCCACTCTAGGGGATGCGCAACTTGAGATGTTTCAACGACTTGGAGTGAGACTTTGGTCCAGGGAGCACTGCAATGAACCACTGGACTATAACTATTAGCAAGAACCTGGTGGAGGAGGCCTCCATAGGTAAGTGGCACCTTTATAACATCTGATATCTGGTTAAGGGAGATCTCTTCTGATGACAGAGAGGAGGCCTGGGGAGGCTCACATATACTCCTGTCCGGGACTGTAAGGAGAATCATGCTGTCCTTTGTTCTGTTATGTAGGGAATTCTTCTGGATGGGTAGAGAGGTGTGGATGGGCATGCACGCGGTCCTACCCAGAAGCTTTAGCAAGACATTGCAATGCTCCTCTGTTTTTTTTTTTTTTTTTTTTTTTTTTTTTTGGTGCCTGGTTTCTGTTTTTTTTTTTTTTTTCTGTTTTGTTCTGTGTTCTATATGTTTTTTGTTTGTTTGTTTTTGTGCGTTTTGTTGTGTGATTTCTGTGGTAAAAACTTAAAGATATTGGACGTGAAAATGGATAATAAAGCAAGTAAGCGTGACACCTTTTTGGACTGTGTTTTAAGGAACTGCGATGAACTTTACCTCCCTTTGTTAAGCAGGATAAGAGAAACCCCTAGCTGGCTGCCTGGAGCACACCCACTGCACAAGGCAATGCCTGCTGCAGAGCTAAAAACTGAGTATCTCACAGGTTAAGAAGTGAAACTCCTTTAAAACCACTTGTACCTCCAGATCAAAAGAGTCACAACCTTTGGGCAGAGTCCCCTGTGTTTCTCCTTTGTTAGCAAAGCAATAAACCTCCCTTTTTCTTTTTCTCAAAAACCCTGTCCTCATTATTAAATTGGCATTAATTTGCTTCAAGGTCAGGAACTGAACTTTAAGTTTCAAATTTTGATAAACCACACCCCCCCGCCCCGGAACTTTTTGAGAGCTGACTACTGATATGTTAGGAGATGGAGCATGGTTGGGGTGGAACCGAACCAGAGGAGCTAATCCTGTAAGTTAAAGGAGGGACTGAGGGACTTCCAGCAGCTGCCGAAGCCCTGTTACTTCAGGGAATTCCCTCCTTCCTTCCCTGCACTGTAAGCATTATGTAACGTCTGTCTTCTTAAAAAAGAGAAAAAGAAAAAGGGGATACTAAATTCAGTAAAGTCACCATGGAGACCCTTGATTTTACATTTCAGGTTGCCCCTCTGTAAAAACATGTGGTCCCCTTGTGGGGACTTCTATGGTGCCACTGGTGTAGGAGATTTTTCTCTTATCTGCTCTGTTTTAAAGGCTTCTGTCTGTCGGCCATAGTCTGGAGATCCCTTCTGTCTGTCTTGTGTCTTTGTTTCTGGCCCTTTAAGACATGTGCAATAATGTGTTGATATTTTAAATTGTTTCTTGGGAATGATCTTAGCTGAATGTGTGTCTAAATGATGATGTTTTATTGTAACAATCTGGTATCTGAATGGGTTTTTGAAGCATTGCACAATCTTGCAGGTAAAAGTCGGGTTTAGGTAATTGTTTAGTTTATGATTTCAGATAATTTATGCCAGAGAACTTAAATACTTAGGATGGAAAACTAAAGAACTCTCCTTCCAAGTTGGCAAGTAACTTCCCAATCATTCAGTCTTTTATTTCACCTATTTTGAATTGGGTAGCCTGGGAAAATGTCACTGTGCGTACCAGTGCATTAATTTGGACAAAGATAGTAAATCATTTTATGGTATCTGTTGACAAAACAAGATGTAAAGATATAAAATTTTGTGAATTGTATCTTAAACTTGTTTCATAATTTTCAACATCCTAACCTGAAAATTATGGTTAAAATGCCTTAGGCCTGTTGTGTCTGCTCTGAATAGCAGTTTTTTCCTGCTCCTTCCTGACCTCAGCCAGGACTTATTTTGAAATGCAAATAAAAGAATCCTGCAAGCTCAGTAGGAGACTGATCTGAGGCCTAAGCAGAAAAAAAAGGCAAATTGTATGGTTTTTACTAATTACTGTCCAGTCGTTTTTTCTAGGACTCTTATTTTTTTCCTTAGATACTTTATTTAGTTTTTTTAGCTCATGATTTTGATCCTACAGACCTAAGTTAATGTTTTTCTGATCAGTTCTATCTTTGACCAACTGTGGAGTTTTTGAAACATTGCAATGCAGATTTCATCTGCGAAAAGCTATAAGGCCTTTACTATTTTTATGTGTGCACACTTCTGTTATGTGTTGTATGTCTATATATACATATATCCATATATCAAACATATGATACAAAAATTTACATATATAAAGAACGCTCATAAAAAAAACGCTCATAAAAACAAATTTTAAAAAGTGGATCCAAGGATCCTTAATTCACGTTATTTAAATGGTTCAGTTTAAATTGGATAAACAGATAAAAATAAATGTCTTTAAATTTAAGCTTACAAGTTTTTCTAGGTGTTCAGATATCTAATAAAATATTAATGTCTACAAAATATCTAATATGACTTGGTTGTAGGACTTTTCCTTCAACAAAAAAAATGGTTTACAATCTTCAATACATTTGTCTAATATTTTGATAAATAAGTAAATTAAATTTCATATGAGATTACTCATTCATGAGTACTTTTGTTAGATATCTGATTGATTAACTAAGGTCTGTACAAGTTTGTACTAAATTCTGTATAAGATTGTAAAAATCAGTCATGTGTTAAAGAGACAAAAATTTCTTAAAACATAAGTTTACCCATAACATTGTGTTTATTAAGTTTTATTTTTTCTAGAGCTAGCAACCATAAAAATTAAACAAGTGATTAAATAAGAACTGTTATTTTAGAGAACTGTACTGCCATTACTTTAAAAGCTAAACTTGGTTAATGTGGAAACATCAATGTAATTATGATGCTATTAATGTGCTCATATTTTACATGTACAAGTCTGTAAGGTAGAAACTTAAAAGAGCATTATATCATGCTGGCGTTCTTAAGTTGTATGGTAAAAATATATATTGGGAATTTATTTATCTGTTATCATAAAGATAAGTAAAGTTTTATGTTACTTTTTACATTTGGGAACAATTTAAATGTATTTTTAAGTTAATGAGAGCCTAATCTATGTAAAGGTTAAAAACTTTCAGCCTTTCTTTAATTCATGTTTTAAATGTGATATCATACGGTGTTAGCTAATGTTCATGTGACCTAAAAAAATTTATGTAAACTTTGTAAAATGATATTTTAAAAAAAAAGATCAGCTTTAGAACTAAAACCCTTAAGATTTATAAAGAGACCTGCCTTACCTGAGATAAGGCTCTGTGTCCCATCTTACTACATGTGAGAATGACAATGAAAACAGTAGGTTAGATTATGTTTCATTTAAAGTTTTGTTCAAAAGTTGTTTTTTTTTTCTGTCAAGATTACTAGGATCTGTAACAGGGGATATAATTTATAACTAAGCAAAAAATTCAGGGTAGCTATTATGCAAACTAAGTATATTTACTCTTGTTAAAAAATTTTATTTTATAATTTCCTTATAAGTGATCTAAAGATTCTCTGTTAGTGTTTTACAGAATTGTTGCTTTAAGAACACAACATGGGTTAATTTAAGATAATAAGTCATCACCTACAAGACAAACAGAATAACACAGATCCCAATTAATAAAAAGATAAATAATTATAAAGTTATAGACATTAAAGCCCAGTACTCTTAACATAAGGCAGTTAAAATTTATTTGCTGGATATTTAAGATTAGGATTTAAAATTAAAGTTAAATGAAAAGGGACAAGAAAACTAATATTTGGCTCTTGCCCTCTGAGTCAGTCTGAATCCAGGGAACAGGGGACTTCTCTAAAGAGCTTTTCAACTCTGGGCCATATAACCTCCCCATCAGGGGGATTAATGAGACCACTGGAGAACAGAAAGCCAATCAGTGCATTTGCTAAGAAGAGGAGAGTCATCAGAGAAGGGAGACATCCCTGATGCTGCCGAGGGAAGCCACATGGTCAAGGAAGACCTGGACCCACCTAGCCCAAAAGGCACTAGCAGAACTGAGAAGGTGCTCTCAAGTCTCCCCAGGAATGGCAACCATAAAAGCTCAGCTGACTGTTACCAATAGATAGAAACAAAAGTCAGTTTGACTGCTTCATCTTAAACACTTAGCAAAGACAGTTGAAAGCAGAATACAGCCATTCCTGGACATTTTAAATAATAATAATAATAATAATAATAATAATAATAATAATAATATTTTAATGTATACACTTTATATTAGCCTCCCAAAATAAGTAAGACTGGAGGTTACAAAGAAGGATTCTCAGACAGGAATGCCTGATAACTATAAAAAGACACTATCAAGAGGAGCTGCCAGAGGCAGAAGTTTTTAGTTTAAGGCCTCAGATATTTCTAACCTACACGGTTAGGCTTGGTGTTGGCTAGTATGATTATCCAGCACTGAGTAACAGAATTAAAGGTTTTTCTATTAGACACAGAGGTCATTCTAGTAAACTGATTTTGCAAGATCAGATGACATTAAATTATTAAACTGTATCTTATTGGGAGGGACAACTGTAACACTAAATGTTAAGTATTAAGTTGACAGTCCTGATAACTGGGGATATTAAAGACTGGTGAGGGAACTTCTGTACAGTGACATGTTCTAGCTGCTGCAACATTTATTCAGTACTCATGTTTTTTGTTTCTCTCATAGAAGAACCCATCCCCAGATGACTTTACAACCTGTTCTTCCCCAATGAGACTTCAAACCGAACTGACCTCTAAAAGGCAACTCATGTCCCTCATGCTGTTCCCCCTCACGTCACCCTCTCTCAGCTCAGAAGAAGCCAAAATGAGTAATGCCTCTCTTCTTACAACAGTGGAGCCAAAAGTAAATAGACTATCAATATACGTAATTAATTAAGTCAGGTAAAATCACGGAGACTGGTTTTGGGTGATTTGAAAAAATAGGGAGACTGTTGCATCAGAGAATAAAATTCCCTCAGTGCTCTTCACCTACCGTATGAAAGATATGAAAGGGACACATTAGAAAAGGGGGGAATGATAGACCCAACCTGATCTTTTATTAAAGTTTGGAGCCATCTTGCCACAAAGCCAAGAAAGGATAATTTTTCTTAACTATTAATTACAGCAAATTTCGAACCTGTTTGGAATGCCTGCCCGTGCCTTGAACTCACCCATGGCTGGCTCTCTGACCAGATAACAGCCCTCTCTGAAACTTTGTTGACACCTCATAAATATTGGCCTTCCCTGGTCAGATGACACTCTCTGAGGCTCTAATGGTCCCCATAAATTCTGATGTTTGTGTCAGCAAAAAAAAAAAAAAAAAAGTAAACTACCATTAGTGTGATGCTTGTCAGAGTTCTGTTATCCGTAACCCCCCTTTTGTGTAACTTTCTGGGCTATAAAGCTGGGCTGTAAGAAAGGTGGGGTTTCTCTCTTGTTTCTGCCATTTTGGGAAGGAGAGGCACCAGGGTGGTGGAAATAATAAGCTTGTTTTAATTTGATTTTAATTGGAGTCAGTGGTGATTTCTTGCATCCTGGTCTAAAAGGTAAACACTCCACAAACATGGAGCTCTGCTGGCCTAAAGACTTTTTGAGAAACTGCCTCTGAGGATGGGCACTTGACATATATGTTGTTTTCAGGAGCTTTTGCTTCCATTCTAATGAAACCATCAAAGCTGGGTCTGCATCTATGTGACCTAGAGGACATTGTTTCTTATTTTCCAAAGAACATGAGGCAGAAGTGCTGACTTCTCTCTTTGTAAGTAAACTGTGGCCACTGAAAGCTAATTGTCTCCGCATGTGGATTGTGAAGCCAATAGGTCATCCTCCACTTTTCATGGACTTTCTTGCTGCTGCACTGGGAGTTTGGTATTTGCTTCACGAAATGCAAGGAATTCAACTGGGACACAGTGCTGGAGGGAGTCCTCTCACGTGTGGTGGGTAAGGGTCTGCAGGACAAATGCACCAACTAAGCTTCTATCCCACATAGATTGCCCCATTGACCATAGCAACTTGATACTGAACTTGCCCTGAAACATCTCCATATAACAAGATGCCATTTATGGAGAGGTTTCAGACATATAAGTGATTCCTGTCTCCACCATGTCAGCCACCAGCCATTTGGAAGTTAATGGCAGATCCACATGGCCCGACCACAGATATTTTACCACACACCTGCACACCACAGCTCTGGGCCCACTACTCAGCAGGCTCCAACATACTGGCATCTCTGTTCTACACCATTTTCATGAAACCCAGTCAATCAAGGCACTCTCTGGTATACTCATGATCAACAACAGGACATCCAAAGATTCTCCAGTGCCAACTGGTCATGGGAATTTTAAAAATTTCATGGTATTTATCTAGCCATTTTTCAAGGATGAAGTTGGAGAAACTGTGGGTTTCAATTCATTCAGGAACCATTAAATTTTGAGGTAGCACATTTCAAGAAATGCTCTGGAGAACTCGCAGAGGCAAAGCTTCCCAAAGAGTGGCCAAAATGACACATGAAGCCAGGCCCATGAGGTCTACAATGTTAGGTCCGTGTGTGATTTGACTCTCAACTATGGCTGCCAAGTCTATAAGAATAAAATCATGTGATATCCTGGCTGAAATTCCCAATGCTCTTACGAAAGCCACCATTGGCTTAGATCTCAGTTTCCAAGGGCGACTCTCATGCATGGCCTCCTAAAATCCCAACAAAATTCATGGCAATACTTCTCTGAAGTGAGTTACATAACTCAGTCTCTAAGGGGAATGACACTAGAGTTCATGTTCAGGTGGACCCAGGCATCTCTTCTAACTACCACACAAATGACTGCTGGGAGCCATCAGCCAAGTAGGTATGACAATTTCCTTGCCAGCGTACCCCCATGTTTCCTTAGTGGAAGGACTCATGAAAATAGGACATTTTGTAGGACATTGCATGTAAGGTGACCTTGCTGAAGGACCAGGGAGGATCCATGTTTATGGTGTTCCTGGTTTGGCATAATAGGAGATTAGGGTGTTCCCCCTTTAGAATAGGGCAGTTTAGCATAATAGGAGATTAGGGTGTTCCCCTTTAGAATAGGGTGTATCCTGCTGCTGAGTTCCTCTTGATTCTTAGGATCAGACAGTATATTTGGGAGACAGAATCCCAGG
The DNA here is from genome assembly GCF_048772815.1 of Callospermophilus lateralis. NCBI lineage: Eukaryota > Metazoa > Chordata > Mammalia > Rodentia > Sciuridae > Callospermophilus > Callospermophilus lateralis. The sequence continues at coordinate 703,702 of NW_027515339.1, forward strand.
AGTAGTGGATTTGGGCAGAGAGTGGATTTGGTCAGGAACGTGGATTTCCCCAGAACGTGTTTGTAGACGGCCGGTGTGAGTTCTGGAATAAAGAATTGCTGTTTGAATCTACAAGCTGTGTGGAGACTCGTGATTTGTGCCCAGCCAGAGACCGCGGCATTTGATGGCTCGTACGCGGAACGCCTGAAGCTTGGGGGTAAGTGAAATTGCTCGCCCCTGAGGGAAGGCGAGAGAATGGGTGACCATTTCAAAAAACAATGTGTTCTTCTTTTGATTTATTTTGTTTTTCTTTCAAGCTGCCTATCTCTAGAAATTTCTCAGGCAAACTGGTTGACTAAAGGTTTGATGTTTGTCGGCCCTGAGGAAGAGAAAATTGATACAACGATTTTTTATTCCGTTTTTGTTTCATTCAGATTCGGTTTTGTTTTCTGTTATCTTATTGGGTTGCGTTATCTTTATAGTAGATTAAAACAAACTGAAAATATGTTAAGCAAATTGTTAGAGGTTCAGAACATGGAGAAAGACATTTTAGATCAAGCAAAAGAGAAGGTCTCTCGAGCTAGTCAGACAGAGGAAGAAAATTTAAAGGATAAGGGGTTGTTAGGAAAAAGGCGACAACAGGAGGCTGTTACTAACTCCGTTTTATCACAAGAGGGTTTAATTCAACCAACAGGCCCACCGATAGAGACAGCTGAGTGGCCCTCAAACCCCGTAGTTGATAATTGGGATTCTGAGACAGGACCTCAAAGATTAGCATGCCCTGTACTTGAGCAGGCAGGAGGGCAGTGAATTCACCATGCTTTAGATTTTAAAACAGTGAAGCAGTTAAAGGAGGCTGTAACAACCTATGGTCCCCAAGCTCCCTTCACGGTAAGCATGGTCGAGTCCATTACTAACTTGGACATGACGCCAGCAGATTGGGCTAGCATGTGTAAATCTGTGCTAAATGGAGGACAATATTTGTTATGGAAGGTTGCCAATGAGGAATTATGCGCAGAGACAGCTAGGCGAAATGCAGCAGCCGGTTACCCTCAAAGAAATCTAGAAATGTTGCTAGAGAAAGGACCTTATGAGGGTCAGCGGCAACAAATTGAATATGATCCTGCTATATATGCACAAATTGCTTCAGATGCACTTAGGGCATGGAAGACTTTACAAGGACATGGAGATTTACAAGGCCAGCTATCTAAGGTAATACAGAGTGGTAATGAACCTTACGCTGACTTTGTAGACAGGCTAATTCAAATGGCTGCCAAAATTTTGGGGGATACAGAACAAGCAATGCCATTAATAAAACAACTGGCTTATGACCAAGCAAATCGTTGCTGCAGAGAGGTTATTAGACCATGGAGACATGAAGATTTAAACACATATATTAAATTATGTAGAGATATTAATGAACATGAGCAAGTCTTGGCAGCTGCAGTACAACAGGCTTTTGATGCCAGGCCAAAAACATGCTATGATTGTGAAAAAACAGTACATTTTAAAAGGAGTTGCCTCATAGGAGGAGGATTTAACAAAACTAGTTATCAAAGAAATAGAATACCAGGTATTTGCCCATGATGCCGTAGAGGGAGACATTGGGCTAATGAATGCCGTTCTCAAACTACCATAGAGGGTACTCCCTTAACAAAAAACGGACAAGGACCAGGTATTTACCCATGATATCGTGGAGAAAGGCATCAGACTCCATTGCCAAAAAACGGACCAAGGGGCCCAATGCTCCGGGGCCCACAACCACAAATATACGGGGCAGTGGAGGAACCCAGCAACACCATTAGAGTAGTGCCCAGGACACATTGTCCATTAAATCCCTCATCAGACAAACCCGAGGGAGCGCAAGGTTGGACATCTGCGCCTCTGCCAGAGCAGTACTAACTCCAGAGATGGGAGTTCAAATCATTCCTTCAGGAATAAAAAGACCTCTTCCGCAAGGGACAGTAGGCTTATTATTGGGACGTAGTTCACCTACATTAAAAGGACTTAAGATAAGTCCTGGGGTAATTGATCTCGATTATGTAGGTGAAATAAAAATTATAGCTAGTTCTCCTAGAGGTATATCAGTAATTTCACCTGGAGATAGAATAGCACAGTTGTTAATAATACCCATCCTACATAATAAATTTCCTAGTCATAGTGTAAAAATAGGTTCCAGGGGATTAGGCTCCACAGGTGTAGATTGAGCTATGTTGTCTTTAAATTTAGATTCTCGCCCAATGTTAAAACTAAATATTCAAGGACACGACTTTAATGGGCTACGGGACACAGGTGCAGACCTTAGCATCATATCTAGTCAGGAATGGCCAAAACATTGGCCATTACAACAAGCCACTCAAACGCTTCGAGGCCTAAGAGTGGCTGCTAATCCCCATAGAAGAACAATGTTATTATATTGGAAGGATCCTGAAGGTTGTGAGGGAACTATACAGCCATGTGTATTGGATCATCTTCCTATAAATTTATGGGGACGAGATGACCTAGATCAATTAGGTTTGACGTTAACAAATAACATCAATCCTAATGCGCCCACTACTAGGGCTAGACAAGGTTTTAGGAAAGAAAAAAGATTAGGAAAACAAGGACAAGATATAGCAGCACCAATTCAAATAGATCAAGGAACAGAAAGACATGGGTTGGATTTTCAGAAAGGGCCACTGAGACAATAAAAATTACTTGGAAATCAAAAAGACCAGTGTGGGTTCCTCAGTGGCCCCTGACTAAAGAAAAGATACAAGTAGCCCATGATCTGGTCAAACAACAATTAGTGGAAGGACATATACAACTTTCCATATCTCCCCATAATACTCCCATTTTTGTCATTAAAAAAAATCTGGTAAATGGAGATTATTGCAAGATTTAAGAGCCATTAATAATGAGATGGTTATTATGGGACATTCTCAATCAGGGATTCCTCAATTGTCTGCTTTGCCAAAAACCTGGCATGTTTTAGCCATAGATATTAAAGATTTTTTTTTTTCAATTCCAATTTATCCCGAGGATAGTCCATGCTTTGCATTTACTATCCCTGCATTAAATCATGAAGGTCCTGATCAGAGATATGAATGGAAAGTACTCCCTCAAGGGATGGCTAACAGTCCAACTATGTGTCAAATATATGTTAAGAAAGCAATCCAGCCACTTAGAAATCAAAATCCTGAACTACAAATATTTCACTATATGGATGATGTATTATTGGCACATAAATATAAAAACATATTGCTGGAATGTTATGCAACACTTACAAACTTATTAAAAAATTATAATCTAGAGATAGCAATAAATAAAGTACAATTAAATTTTCCAATTAATTATTTAGGAGTTCTATTATCCTCAACCATGGTCCGTCCACCAAAAATTCAAATACAAGTAGATCAACTCAAGTCACTTAACGACTTTCAAAAGTTATTGGGAGACATAAATTGGATAAGGCCTTATCTAGGCATACCAACAGGAGAGTTGGGACCTTTATTTGATATTCCAAAAGGTCCATCAGATCCAAACTCACCTCGCATGTTTACTCCTAAAGCAAGAAAGGCATTGAAAATTCTTGAAACATATATGGAAAATATACATTTGGATAGAATTGATATAGGTTTGCCTTTATTATTTATTGTACTACCAACAAAAAATATTCCTACAGGAGTATTTTGGCAAGAAGGTCCATTATTGTGGATACATTTATCTTATTCACTTAACACTATTCTTACTAGGTATCCTGAGGCTGTAGGACAATTAATACTCAAAGGAATAAAAGCAGCGAAGGGAGTGTTTGGAATTTCTCCCAATAAAATTATTACTCCATATACTATGGATCAAATTGATGAGTTAGCTAATGAGTTAAATACTTGGGCAATAATCATGTGTAAATCTAATGTTTGATTTGATAATCACTTACCATTTAATCCTTTGTTGTCTTTTTGGTCTAAGCATCCTGTAGTTTTTCCAAAAATGACAAGAAAAACCCCTATTATGAATGCTCCAAATATATTCACTGATGGGCCAAATAATGGTACAGCAGCAGTAGTTACCCCTGATCAAACTTTTACATTTTTAGTACCAAAACAATCAGCTCAAAAGGTAGAGCTTAATGCAGTTTTACAAGCCTTTTTAATGTTTAAAGATTCTGTATTTAATTTATTTTCTGATATTCAGTATGTAGTTAATGCTATAGTATCTCTTGAAGATGCTGGTAGGATTTCCCCTTCTTCTACTGTTTTCTCTTTGTTTTCCACTATACAAAGTCTAATCTGGGACAGAAAAGATCCATTCTTTATAGGACATATTAGAGCACATACAGGATTGCCTGGAGCCCTTAGTTTGGGCAATGATTTAGCAGATAAAACTACACATGACATACATATTTTCTCTACACTAGAAGAAGCTACGAATTTTCATAAAAAATTCCATGTTAATGCTAATACTTTACAAAAGCGTTTTAAAATAACTAAGGAACAATCCAGACATATAATAAAACAATGTCAAAATTGTGTGACCTTTTTACCACAAGTTAATCTTGGAGTCAATCCTAGAGGACTGATACCTAACCATATTTGGCAGATGGACGTCACACACTTGCCAGAATTTGGAAAATTAAAATATTTACATGTTACAGTTGATAGTTCTTCCGGATTTTTGATGGACTCCCTTCATGCCGGAGAAAAATCTAAAGATGTTATAGCTCATTGCTTACAAAATTTTGCCACTGTGGGCGTTCCTAAACAGTTAAAAACTGATAACAGTCCTGGCTATACCTCTACCTCTTTTAAACAATTTTGCTCATCATTTGGTATTACTCATATAACAGGAATTCCATACAATCCACAGGGACAAGGCATAGTTGAAAGAGATCATCAAACTATTAAAACGTACTTGTTAAAGCAAAAAGAGGGAATTGGAAAGAGGTATATATCCCCCAAAGATAAACTTAAAATAACGCTTTTTACTCTAAACTTTTTAAATTTGGATTCATCAGGACTTAGTGCTGCAGAAAGACATATGTATCAAAAAAATGTGCATAAGCCTAAAGTTCTTTGGAAAGATATTCTAACAGGACAATGGAAAGGTTCTGACCCAGTGATTGTCTGGAGTCGGGGCTCTGTCTGTGTGTTTCCACAGGGAGAACAGCAACCTATTTGGATTCCTGAAAGACTGACTAAAACGATTTCTACAGATCGAAAAGAAGATGATTTGACTCAAATCCATAACAGCTGATATCCAGAACTCCAGCTTGGCCATTCTTACATCTGCAACAGTGATTAACCAGGATTCTTTTTTCAATACCTATTTTATTATTGCATTTTTCCACATCATAAGGCTCTATTTTTATTTTTTGAGCTCATACAAACCTAGGTTAATGTTTTTCTGATCAGTTTCATTTTTTGACTGTGGAGTTTTTAAACATTGCAATGGAGATTTCACCTAGGTAAAGCTACAAGGCCTTTATTATTATCTTATGTGTTGTACATTTGTTTGCACATTTGTGTTTGTGTTGTATGTCTGTGTGTGCGTATGTCCATATTTCATATATGAGGAGCGCTCATTAGAATATGGATCCGAATTATTTTTGTTATTCACGTGATTTAAATGGATTAATTTAAATTAGGTAAACAGCTGTTAAGGATTGTTTTTAAAGGTGGTTAACAGATCTGCTTGTTTACTAATTTAAATCAGGTAAACAGCTGTTAAGGATTGTTTTTTTAAGTAGGTTAACAGATCTGTTTGTTTACTTTCACCTTTCCTTTTCATTATATTTAATAATTCTTTTCAGGATAATGTCTGTTTAGCATCATTGCCAGAATTCCTATCTTCATCCCAATGAATATAACTCAACAAGTATGCTCAATCAAGGAGTCAACTTACTTTAGGAGGAAACGGACTTTGGGAGGAGACAGACAGATTGATAGATTCCTCCACTTTGAACTGCTTACAGAACTTGCCTAGACTATGTAACTATCGTTTGGTACAGCGAATTGTGGTAATGCTGGCATATCTTTGCTGATGGTGTCACCAGTGATTTTTGCTGATGGTGTCACCAATGATGCAATTTTTCCTCCGTCATGAAGGCATCTTAACCACCTTCAAATTAACCTTTTAAAGCCTTTTAATTATCATCTATACTGTACTTTTAAATGAACTTTTTCACCACCTACAGCTTCACTATTTTAAATGAGGCTTAGATTCTGTTTAAATTGCTTAATGTTAGTTTACTTGGCTGCCCTTCAACCAAAGGCCTTTTTTACTCCATTAAGAAGCTTTGTCTTAATCTGCCATGTACAAATACCTTTTTTCTTCCTTCTTCCTTTCTCAAGATTTTAAAGTAAGTCTAGTTTCCTCAAAATCTATTTAAATGGCATTTTACAACTTTTTACATTACCACACAGATATTTTCTCATCTAGAAACACTTCTTTTTCCATTAACTTCTTATATTAAAATATATTTCCACATCTTGAATCTTTTTCTATCTCCTTTTTAACCATTAACCCTTTTTATAAATTCAAATTTTGAAACAACTCTTATAAAATTTCTGATTTAGACAAATTACTCCACTTTAATAGGATGAAATACTTTCATGTTTTTTTTTTTATGGTACCATAATACTATAATTGAAACCCAACTGAAACTTATTATACTCTTTGTATATAAATTACACCTGATAGAATTTTAACACTTAGTAACCTTGTTTTGGCAAAGACACAGACCAAAGCAATATTAAACCTTCTTTTCAATTTACCAATTTATGAAAACACACATAATTTTTAAATATATTACCTTATGGAATTTAATAAGTAAAGAGTACTTGATTTTATATTTAGTGGTTGATATTTTAACACTTTAGCTTTGTAAATTAATTAGAACTTTGTAGAAACCAAGATCTTAGACAAATGTAGTAAAGAGAATTAGCCATCTATTTCTTGAAGAAAAATCCTTCTACAGGATACCATGATGGTCCCATTGATATACTTAATAACTCGTCTTTAAAAAGTCATGGACATTCTCTCGCCTTCCCTCAGGGGCGAGCAATTTCACTTACCCCCAAGCTTCAGGCGTTCCGCGTACGAGCCACCAGATGCCGCAGTCTCTGGCTGGGCACAAATCACGAGTCTCCACACAGCTTGTAGATTCAAACAGCAATTCTTTATTCCCGAACTCACACCGGCCATCTGCAAACACATTCTGGGGAAATCGACGACATTCTCTGCCCAAATCCACTCTCTGCCCAAATCCACTCTCTGCCCAAATCCACTACTCCTGGGCTTCTGTCTCCCAAATATACTGTCTGACCCTAAGTACTCAAGAGGAACTCAGCAGCAGGATATGCCCTATTCTAAAGGGGAACACCCTAATCTCCTATTATGCTAAACCGCCCTATTCTAAAGGGGGAACACCCAAATCTCCTATTATACTAAACCAGGAACACCCTAAACATGGATCCGCCCTGGTCCCTCAGCAAGGTCACCTTATATGCAATGTCCTGCAAAATGTCCTATTTCCATGAGTCCTTCCACTAAAGAAAATTGGGGGTACGCTGACAAGGAAATTGTCTTCTTCTAGTGTAGAGAAAATATGTATGTCGTGTTTAGTTTTATCTGCTAAATCATTGCCCAAACTAAGGGCTCCAGGCAATCCTATATGTGCTCTAATATGTCCTATAAAGAATGGATCTTTTCTGTCCCAAATTAGACTTTGTATAGTGGAAAACAAAGAGAAAACAGTAGAAGAAGGATTCCTCCACTTTGAACTGCTTACAGAACTTGCCTAGACTATGTAACTATCGTTTGGTACAGCGAATTGTGGTAATGCTGGCATATCTTTGCTGATGGTGTCACCAGTGATTTTTGCTGATGGTGTCACCAATGATGCAACTTTTCCAAAGGAACTGTCAATTGGCTTGGTGTCGTGGCATTTCTGTATCCTCCTCCCTTCTGCTAGTGATGGTCTAAATTTGGGGGCCAATGGCTATATGCTGGACCGGTAGTCAGTGACGAGTATGATCCAATTGCAGTGGTATCAACCTAAGACAGGAGGCTGACGACTAAAGGTCAGTTGCCTAAAGGTCAGTTTTCCGATGACGGTTAAGAACCATATGTTGAATTGGACAACCTACCAGGCACGGTCCTTAAGCCACATTAACCTCACTCCCCCACTGGCACCAAGGCCAAATTTGGGGGCCAACAGAGGTGAGGCAAAGAACCTCACCCCCCCACTGGTGCATAGACCTATCCACAAGTATGGCTGTATGCTGGACCAGTAGTCAGTGACGGGTATGATCCAGTTGCAGTGGTATCAACCTAAGACAGGAGGCTGACGCCTAAAGGTCAGTTTTCCAATGATGGGAAAGAACCATATGTTGAACTGGACAACCTACCAGGCACGGTCCTTAAGCCACATTACTTGTTGTTTAATCAATCAGAAGGGGGAAGATGCTGGGAGCCATCAGCCAAGTCGGTATGACAATTTCCTTGCCAGTGTACCCCCATGTTTCCTTAGTGGAAGAACTCATGGAAATAGGACATTTTGCAGGACATTGCATGTAAGGAGACCTTGCTCAAGGACCAGGGCGGATCCATGTTTAGGGTGTTCCTGGTTTAGCATAATAGGAGATTAGGGTGTTCCCCCTTTAGAATAGGGCGGTTTAGCATAATAGGAGATTAGGGTGTTCCCCTTTAGAATAGGGTGTATCCTGCTGCTGAGTTCCTCTTGAGTACTTAGGGTCAGACAGTATATTTGGGAGACAGAAGCCCAGGAGTAGTGGATTTGGGCAGAGAGTGGATTTGGGCAGAGAGTGGATTTGGGCAGAGAACGTGGATTTCCCCAGAACGTGTCTGTAGACGGCCTGTGTGAGTTCGGGAATAAAGAATTGCTGTTTGAATCTACAAGCTGTGTGGAGACTCGTGATTTGTGCCCAGCCAGAGACTGCAGCATCTGACCGCAATTAAAACCAAAGCAGTCCCACATGACCCTCATCTTCTTCCATATAGACACTCATTATAACTTCTGACTAAAGTTTTCAATGAGGGGTGCAGCCTTAGACATTGTCCAAAATAAGCACCATTGCCCCTTGTTTGCCTAAAGTGAGGGTGGCCTGGACACCCTTCCTGTGAACCAAGAGTGATCAAATATGCCGGCTATATAACTGCTCTGCTTCTCCTGAATGAGGCTTACTGACTGTCTGGTATAGATTCTTTATGTGAATTGGTGTCATGAGAAAACCTAAGCACATATCGGCTAGCCTCTGCAGGGTTTGAAGAACTGATTTGACCCAAAGGATCCATATTCTCACTTGATGGAAGTCAGGAAGCTAACAGAGGAAGGTGAGAACCTTCATCCACAATAACTGCTCTTTTGGCCATTTTGGTTTGGATGCACACTTGGAAACTTTCTTTAGATCCATCAGGTGCTGAGAATCTGAGCGACTCTCTCACACAGGGCCAAGAGGCTGATTCAGCCACATCCCTTTCCAAAGCAATTAAGCAAAGAGCCACAGGTGATGCCCATTCATTTCCATTTAAAAACTGTTTTCTTCAGGATTCACAAAGGGGTGGCCTGAGGCAAAGACCTTCCTGACATTCAGGACAATAGAACAATAGGTAAGCAAAAGGCCCAAAGCAGTGTTTCTCCACTGAGACTTTACTGGTCACACTGATATCTGAGTTTTCTGAGATGCTCGCCATTCCCTTCAGCTATCCAGTACATGGTCATGTCACAGAGTTTGGAGGTGGTACATATTTGGAAACAAAACCATGAGGCTATCCTGGAGAGTGGCCAGTATTCAGGAAGAAAAGAGGAGCTTAGGAAGGTAGTAGGTGTTGCCCATCCATAAGGCAAGCCGCTCTCCATTCTTAAATTGGGTGGGATGAATGCTGGGTAGCTTTCTACTACACAGGACACAACCATTGATGCATTCGCTTTTCAAATGTCTACAACCACGGATACAGTGGGATACAAAGACATAGAAACATTCGTGTTATCAAACGACTTTCTCGAAACATTCCAGTCTAAACAAATAAACCGCCTTTCCTACCTATTCTCAGAACCTGAGACAAAACCACACACTAACACAGACACCCACAATGGCACCTCCTTCCCCCAAGTATGTCTGTGACTATCTTGAGTGTCCTCTGACTGGTAGGTCTTACTATGTTCCCCCCAAATTGCGAGTCCTGTCTCAGATCTGGTCTTTTTGGCCAACTCTTTGAAGTTGTCAGGAGTCATGGTTTAGCCACTACCTGCTTTCCCAGAAAAGGCCCCTCTTCAAAGCTCTCCTGGCATTTGGCCATCATCACATAAGTAGGTACCAATAAAGACTGACTCTGTCCTTGGTAAATGCAAACAATTGAGACCACAGGGACTGGGACTGGGCCTTGCTCTGTGTGCCTGGCTTCCCGGATCCCAAGTTCAGAGAGTTCCATCAACAAGAAAGTGTGGTAGGTCACTTCCTTCAGGAACTGAACGAGGTCACTGCCTTGGCAATCACTTTGTTCTAACAATTGCTTCCAAGGGTCCCATGAGATGGAGGCTGCCCCTACTTCATGTGACACTTTCACAAGTTAGAATGGTATATCAACCATAGGCACCTGGGAACAGCTGTCCACACAGGCCTGGTTTGGTCCATTTAATCTACATTAAGAAGAGAGAGGCTGATTCAGACACATCCCTTCATTCTGACCAGGTTGTTTGATATGTAAGTTGACATGGAGTTGACTTTTGCTCTCTCAAGTCCTTGATAGGTGAAAAGGTCGGTTGAATGTTGGAGGAAAAGACCACCAAGAGACTGTCTCATGCCACAGCCAAGGGTTTTTTGGGGGTCCAGCATGCTGGGGCTCAGAGCTCACTTCAGAGGAGCAAAGAGCAAAGAGCCCCGAGAACAACTTGAGCAGGGTTTATATACATTCTTTAGAGAGGGCAGGGACTTTACATACATTCTAGCCTCCTTTTGCAAATCATCATATACCACGGAAAAATCAAATAACAACTCTAAAACATGATTAGCACATTCATTGGCGGACACACGTCGGGCAGGGGTGATTGGTCAGCCCTGAGAATGGGTATACATTTAAACTGATTGGTTGAAGCCCTGAGATGTATATGTGCTGAGCTTCACGGTTTCTGGGAAGGGGTTGTTAAGTAACTAGGTGGTCAGGGAAGATTTCAACACACATCTAATGGGCAGTTCCGGGAAATGTCTTAACTGCCACAGGAATTTCAGGTTCTGAGTGCAGCTTGTAAACTTTACAAAACCTGGTTCTTTACGTTTCAATTTCAATTTCTTTTATTATTTAATTTCCCACTGCGTTTTCTGAAAACTTTTAATCTTAAAAATAATGAATCATAATTATTGCGGGGTCTCACATTCTATTTCTGCCAGTGGAGCGTATTTCTGTCTGATTACAATGAGTTTTACATGTCCAATCTGAGCCTGGAGAAAGGTAAATATGCTATTAAGCAAACAAGTTCCCACAGGTAGCAACACCATAAGGATGATCAGGGGTCCTGCTAAGGCTGATAGGAGTGTAGTTAACCAGGGGGACTGGGTAAACCATGACTCAAACCACCCTTGTTGAATATCCCTTTCTCTCTGGTGCTCTTCAAGGCATTTTCTCAATTTACTCAAGGATTCTTTTACAACTCCAGTATGGTCAGGATAAAAACAACATTCTTCTCTCAGTGCAGCCCAGAAGCTCCACGCCCTCATGAAGAGGAGGTCTAATCCTCACCTGTTCTGTAAAACCACTTCAGAGAGAGAGGTTAAGGATTTCTGAAAAACTGTGATGCAGGTCTCTAACGTCTTCAAGTCTTGAGATATTGCTGTTTCTAATTGGGCCATTTGTTGTGACCCACGGATCATATCAGCTGTTCCTGTAGCCACTCCTGCAGCAGCTCCTATCCCCAATAGGATGGCTAGAGTAAGGGACACAGGCTCCCAGCGAAATCGGGTTTTCTTGTCCCCCTAGTAGACCTTCAAATGTTTCTGCATCATGATAGAGCACCCTGGGGAGTTTCTGCACCAATACACAATATTTTAGAGAGCTGTCCAATACCTGGGATGAACTGCAAGGAGTTCTGACTATGTGGAGTTCAGTACCATAAAGGTTCCTTTATTTAGTTCCCAGGGGGAGGAGTCACCTGTACTCTGGACTGGAGAAGTAGGCAAAAACGGAAACTGGGAAGTATGAGATGATAGAGGGGTTCTGGTAGATCTAGGCACTGGGTCCTCCACAGGGTTGGGCCTGTTTGCGACTTTGGAAATCAGCTGGGCACACGTAAAAATCAAGATTGGCTAGTTTACACCTGGGCTGGGGGAGATGACATCCATAATTCATGGGGTAAGGTGGTCTATGTTGCCCTGGTTTGGGTTTGAGTGGGATCTGTGTGGGGTCCTCTATGTCAGGGAGATCCCAGTCAGAGAGGCCTATGGCAAGCTGACAAATGTCCAGGTGGAGAGATGGCCACCAAGTCCATAAGGGGGCTCTATGTGAAATAGACCACACTACTTGCCCAGTAGGATTTATAACTTGCCATTGTTGCTGAACAGGCTGATGGGGATTAGGACTGCTGGTGGTCAGGGGAAGAATCCATAGCCCTACCCACAAGACGGACACGCAACTTGAGAGGGTTACCAGTCTGTTCCAATTTCCAGCCGGAGTCTGGACAGGGCGCAGGCTTTAGATGGGAGACATTGATCCAGGAAGTGATGCCATCCACTTTCACCACTGTAGGTGTTATAAGCAGCACCTGGTATGGTCCTTTCCAGCGGGGTTCCAGGGATGACACCTGATGCCGTCTCACGTAGACAAAGTCTCCAACTTGATATTGATGTGGGGTTCCCTCATCTCCAGGCTGATAAGCAGTGGCCAACTGTTTCCACAGGTATTGCTAGGTGTTGGGTTTGTTCAAGGGATTTAAGTCTGTCAAGCAAGGGGGTGTGAAAGGAATCATTAAGTCTCAGAGTTGGGATTAGGTCCCTTACTGGAGGAGGGGCACCATAGAGTATTTCATAAGGGGTTAAGTTACACAAAGAGGCAGAGAGGTTATTTCTTGCATGAAACAGTGCATAAGGTAGGAGCATAATCCAATTTTTTATGCCGGTTTCCAAGCTTAATTTTGTTAAGTTCTCTTTGATGGTTCTATTCATCCTTTGAACCTGTCCTGAGCTCTGGGGTCTATAAGCACAATGTAACTTCCAATTAATCCCCAGGGTCCTGGTGAATCCCTGACTTACCTGGGCTTCGAATGTTGGTCCGTTATCAGACCCTAGTACCTTAGGCAGGCCGAACCTTGGAAAATGTCTTCTAGGATCTTTTTGACCACTTTTTGTTCTCCCCGTTGTGGAAAAAGTTAAAAGAGTCACTCCATTTAGGGCTGCCAATTAAGCTTCCTAATCTGCTCTTCTGTTTCCAACCGCCACGGGGTAGTTTTCCTTCTGGTGCCCTGGACAGTGCACTATAGCTAGGTCCTTAGGGCCCTGCACTGCTGAGAGAAGTTGGAGGATCTCATCTTTGTTCTTTATTTCTTTCCCAGTGGAGGTTAATAGCCACCTTTGCTGGTAAGTAGCCCCCTGCACATTTGCAGTGACAAATGTGTATATGGTGGCCCTTTTGCCTGTTGCTAGTTCCAATGGTTTCGTAAGGGCAATCAGTTCTGCTTTTGGGGCTGATGTCCCTTCTGGGAGACCAGAGAACAAGATGACATTAGTTTCGCTAACTACTGCTGCTCCAGCCCGCTGCTTACCGTCTTGGAGGAAGCTGGTGTCCTCCGTAAACCATACGACTTCAGGGCGAGGCAGTGGCTGATCCTTCAAGTCTCGTCGTATACTGTTTTCCTCTGCCAGTATGTGTTGACACTCATGAGCGACGGGTCCTGATGATACTTCTGGCAGCAGTGTAGCCGGGTTGAGTGGAGCAGGGGGTCCCAACATTATTCTGCCTTTGTCAAGCAAGAGGCTCTGGTAGTGGTTTATTCTGAAGTTTGATAGCCACCTTTCTGGAGGCTGACAGATGATGCTCTCCAGGGCATGGGGGGCTATAATGGTTAGCTTCTGTCCCAAGTTCATATACGAGCATCTTTTATTAGAAGGGCTGCCGCTGTTATAGCTCTTAAGCAATGGAGCCACCCGCTAGCCACTGGGTCCAATTTTTTTGATAAGAATGCTACGGGCCTTTTCAAAGGTCCCAAAGTCTGAGTGATCACTCCCAGTGCTATTCCTTTCTTTTCCTCGATGTAGAGAGTGAAGGGTTTTTCTACATCTGGGAGTGCTAAGGCCGGAGCAGATAGCAGCACCTTTTTTTGACATTATAAAAAGCTTATTGTGCTCAGGGTTCCATTGGAAGTAGGCATCCCCCTTTATTAGCGGGTATAAAGGGGCAGCCAGAGATGCAAACCCAGGAATCCATAACCTGCAAGAGTCGGCAGTCCCAAGAAACTCTCTGAGTTGTCTCTTATTATATGGGGGCGGTATCTGCACAACAGTTTGTTTTCTGCGCTCAGTGAGCCATTGTTTGCCACCCCTAAGAGAATAACCAAGGAAGATTACTTCTTGATGACAAATTTGGACCTTATGGCAGAAGCCCTATATTCAAGCCGAGCAAGCTCAGATAATAGTGCTTGGGCCCCAGACTCATAGTTCTCCTTGGTGTCGGCTGACAGTAGGAGATCATCCACATATTGGAGTAGGGTGACTTCGGGGTGTACAGTTCTGAAGTCGTTGAAGTCCCTGTGGAGGGCTTCATCAAAGAGAGTGGGGGAGTACTTGAACCCCTGTGGGAGTCTAGTCCAGGTTACTTGGCCAGATGTTCCAGTTTCTTGGTCTATCTACTTGAAAGCAAACAGGAACTGACTGTCCTTATGTAGGTGGAAAGCAGAAGTAAGCATCTTTTAAGTCCATCACAGTGTACCATTCCCGCTCCAGATTCAGAGTGCTAAGCAAATTATATGGAGTGGGTACTGTGGGGTGAATGTCCTGCACTCTGTTGTTAATTCTCTTAGGTCTTGAACAGGACGGTAGTCCCCAGTTCCTGGCTTTCCTACTGGTAACAGGGGGGTATTCCTGGCTGATTTACAGGGCCTTAGGATACCAAGAGCCAGGTATTTCTGAATATGGCGCCTTATCCCATCCTTAGCTTCTTTGCTTAGAGGATATTGTTTAACACTGATTAGAGAGACAGAGGCTTTTAATTCTACTACTATTGGAGGTTGTTTTATGGCAAGACCTAATCCAGCAGTTTCTGCCCAGGTATTAGGATAATCTTTTATACATTTCTGTGCTAGTTTGCCTGTTTGATCAGTCCTAGGGAGCGAGAAGAGTTGTTGTTCATCTTCTGTGGACATAGTCAAAGCCGTGACTATGGGAGTTTTTACTGAAGGCTTTAGAAACTTCACTTGGGGACCATCAGAGTTAAAGGTTATTCTATCCCGGAGTTTGGTAAGCAGTTCCCTGCCCATCAATGGGGCTGGGCATTCTAGGACTACTAGGAAAGAGTGGTGGACTTTTCCCTTTCCTACATCCATAATACTCTTAGTTGTCCAAGCCCGATATCTACTGCCATTAGCCCCTTGAACAAGAGACCCTTTATTTGATAGGGGGCCAAGTGGGGTCTTAAGGGCTGAGTATACTGCTCCTGTATCCACTTCAAAGTTCACTAGAGTCTCCTCCACTTCAAATGTTACCCTGAGCTCGGGGAGGAGATCTGAGCCCCGACATTCCTAGTCCTCTTCTAGAGTCAGCATGGCGGGCTGGGGTGGCTGCTTCTTTTTGGGGCACTCTATGGCCCAGTGTCCTTTTTCTTTAAAGTAGGCACATTGATCTGAGGCCAGGGGCAGCCTTTGGCATGGGACCAGGTATCTCTTCCTGTCTTCCTGCTTTTTAACTTCTGGCGTATTTGCTGCTGTGAACAAAACCTTAGCCAATGCTTTAGTCTGCTTTTTGCTCATTTCATCCTCCTTTTGTTCTCTTTCCTTCTCTCTCCTCTGTTTCCTCTCCTCCTCAGTTTCTCTCTTATAATATACTTTCTCAACCTCTCTGAATAAATCTCTTAAAGTCATATGTTGTAATCCATCTAGACCTTGTAAATCTCTCCTAGTATCTGGGGCAGCCTGCTCGATAAAGGCCATTCCAACAGATGCTCTTTGGTCCTCTGCCTGAGGGTCAAAAGGAGTATATTTCTTAATGCTTCCATAATTCTCTCAAGAAACATAGAGGGAGACTCATTAGGCCCTTGGATAATCGCTCTTACCTTGGCCAAATTAGTCAGCCCTCTGGCGGCCGCTCGGAGACCTGCTATTAGAGCCTGGCGATAAGTGGAAAGATGCTACCTACCTTCAAAGGTGTTGGGGTCCCAGTTGTGTCGTTTCATTGGCCCGTAAGGATGGAGAGGGAGCATCACAGGGGCTTCTGAGTTTTCTATTATCCATTGCTGGCGGTTTTCTTTAGTTGGCCCAGCTTCCTCCAGGGTCGTAGGGGCAGCTGCTACTGCAGGGAAGTCCCCTGGAGGGCTTGGGTCCAGACTAAATGCCTCTAGTGGTGGAGAGGCTGAGTCAGCGTCGGGAAGATCATCAAGATCATGTTGGGGGTTGTGGAGCAAGGGTAGAGGATAAGGATGGGGAGGAGTGTCCAGTCTTGTGACTCAGGGAGAATGAAGGGAAGAGGGGGAGGAGTGGAAGTTTTGAATTATAGGATCGTGGGGGAAGGGTTATATGGCTGTTGATCTGGGTGGACACGTGGCCCCGGCTGAAAGACAATATCTCTGACTTTTTGGGTTAGAGGGAAGTGGAAGGATCATTCTGGGGGACATCCAACTCCGAGGATGGGCTGTTAAGGACTGTAAACAAGTCAGGATGGCACCTGTTATTTTGCCAGAGAAATGTTAGAGTCTGTAAACAAGTCTTCATGGTGCCTGGCAAAATGCCAGAGGGAGTGGTTTGTGAAGTAACAAAAGCGAGCCATTAAGTGTGGAGATTCTTTATTGGTTGACTCCTGTATCTATTTTATGCTAATTTGATTAGCTGTGTAAAATGTATAAATATCGCTCAGATCCTACAATAAACGGCTCTCATTCCTGCTGCATCAACGTACACAAGTTATTCATCACCCTCCCGGTTATTCTGCTGCAGCCGGACTGCGGCAGATGGTGGCCCGTTACGGGGAGTCCCGGGACACTCGGGGGAAAGTGACAAAAAAAAGCTGCCCGTCCATAGATAGGACGGGAGCAATCTGCTCGTCCCTAGGCAGATAGGGCGAGAGGAAAAATGGACATTTTGAGAAAATGGAGAAGATTGATGCAGTATGTTTGTGTCTTGTTTTGTCTTGAAATGTTGTATTGCCTTTGTGACGAAAATTATGGAAGGGGTGAGAAGTAAATTGATAAGGGAGAAAGGCACCCCAGTGGAACCAAGAATAATTAGGGCATGTGTTGATAAAAGCCCAGAAACTCTAGTCAGAAAGAAAAAGAAAGTTCAGAAGAACAAAGATTATCAGGACGAAAGTTGCAGCAAAAGGCTATTACTGAATTCTTTTCGTTACCGGAGGGTGCGTGAAACGACAAGGTGGCTGCCACCTGCCCAAGCCGATCATGGTGCAGCAAGAATTTTCCAAGTGGCAGTTGCTGGCTCTTCCCCACCCCCCTGCCCGGGGGAGCGGATGGCCACTAGGAGCCCAAATGTAGACCTGACCTGGAGGCACAGTCTCGCAGGCTCTTGCTCCATGTGCCTGGAAGAAGTTTGAGTCTGGGACTCTCCCCAGGGCCATCTGGGGCTGCCCAGGATGCTACAGCTGGCAGAAGACGGTACTGGTATCCCTGAAGTTTGATCATTTCCAAGGCCAGTAACTACAATGGGTCTCCCACACCAGAAGACTGATGAGTAATGAGTACTATTAAGGCTTATATCAAATGTAAAAAAACCTTGAGATAATGTACTAAATTGTTCCAAAGGTTGGTTTCTTAGTGAAATGCTACAGAATTTTCTTTAGCCATCTGGAGTTCCTGCCTTCGTTCCAGTGCTGGTGAAAACAAAGGTGAAAGAATTTACATTGTTGCTGAGAACCAGAGGAAACTTCCGCTGAGAACCCGAGGAGACTTCGGAGTATTGCTGTTTCTGCTGCTACAACTTAAGCTAGCTGCCTGCAGAACTTACCTGGACTGTGATTTACCTGGACTGTGAGTTAATCTATTGAGACACTGCTTTATCTCGACTGAGATAACAAACTGTAATCTACAACAAATTGTAACTCAATATCTTTGCTAATGGTGTCATTGCTGGTATAATTTTTCCAAGGGCTTCTTGCATGGAGCCATCAATTGGCTTGGAATTGTAACATTTTGTATCCTCCCTTTCTGTTTCTAGCAGGTTATTTATGGTGTTTCTGTAAAAAACACTATGGTGGCTATTTAAATTAAACAAAAGGGGGAAATGTTAAGGTCTGTAAACAAGTCAGGATGGCACCTGTTATTTTGCCAGAGAAATGTTACAGTCTGTAAACAAGTCTGCATGGTGCCTGGCAAAATGCCAGAGGGAGTGGTTTGTGAAGTAACAAAAGCGAGCCATTAAGTTTGGAGATTCCTTATTGGTTGACTGCTGTATCTATTTTATGCTAATTAGATAAGCTGTGTAAAATGTATAAATATCGCTCAGATCCTACAATAAACGGCTCCTATTCCTGCTGTATCAACGTACACAAGTCATTCGTCACCCCCCGGATATTTTGCTGCAGCCGGACTGCGGCAATGGGCCATTCTGAAGCACAGAGAGTCTGCCAGGTACAGCGTTTTACTGAAAAAAAAAGATTCTGGGCCCTTGAGCGGACATCAGTCCAATGATCAAGGGTAAGGTACAGAGGTGTGCAAGTACTTTGTCCCATAATGGGAATTATTCAAACAGGGACAGTGAATACACAAACAAGACACAGACAAAGACAAACAGTAAACGTTTAACATGAGTCCAAGATAAAGATTAGAACTGAGTAACTGGCAAAACCTGATGGGTTAGACAATAAAGACAGACAGTAAACTCAACATGAGTTTCTGACAATGAACAAAACTGAGTAGCCGGCAAAACCAGATGGGCTGTCAAACCGAATCCTGAAGCAAAATATAACTGAGTTGAGGAAACTACTATTCCTCGAATTCCCGAGTCCTCTGGAGCGTCCCCCAGGGACGTGGCCTGTGGCTCTGTTAAACATCTGTCAGCCACCTTCAGAGAGAGCTTACGCTCTTCACTGACAGCCACTTAGCCAAGCCCTGACCTGAAACCTGAAACCAGAAAGAGGCACCTTACTTACCCCGAGAGTTGGGGTAAGTAAGGTGGGGTCTTTCGTCCGCCGCTGCCAGATGTCTCACGTGGGGCCTCCAGATGAAAAGATGGGGCGAATGTCGGAGGAAAAGACCACCAAGAGACTGTCTCATGCAACAGCAAAGGGTTTATTGGGGGTCCAGCATGCTGGGGTTCAGAGCTCACTTCAGAGATGCAAAGAACAAAGAGCCCCGAGAACAACTTGAGCAGAGTTTATACAAATTCTTTAGAGAGGGCAGGGAGTTTACATACATCATAGCCTCCTTTAGCAAATCATCATATACCACGGGAAAATCAAATAACAACTCTAAAACATGATTAGCACCTTCATTGGTGGGAACACATCGGGCAGGGGTTATTGGTCAGCCATGAGAAGGGGTATACGTTTAAAATGATTGGTTGAAGACCTGAGATGTATATGTGCTGAGCTGCACGGTTTCTGGTAAGGGGTTGTTAAGTAACTAGGTGGTCAGGGAAGATTTCAACACACATCTAATGGGCAGGTCTGGTAAATGTCTTAACTGCCACAGATTTTCAGGTTCTGAGTGCAGCTTGTAAACTTTACAAAACCTGGTTCTTTTGTTTGAATTTTAATTTCTTTTATACTTTCAGAACCTTACAAAGAAAGGTGTGAGACTTCATCCACAATGACTGCTCTTTTGGCCATTTTGGTTATGGGTGCATGCATGGGATCTTTATTTAGATCCATATGGTGGTGATATTCTAAGCTACAGCATCACTCAGATCCCAGAGGCTGATTAAGTCACACCCATTTCCAAAGCAATTACTTTTCTTAGGTCAGTTACAGAACTCAGTCTCTGAGCGGAATCACACCAGAGTTCAAGCCCAGGTCGACCCAGTCATCTCTTCCAACCGCCACACAAATGACCACAATTAAAACCAAAACACTCCCCCAAGGCCCTCATCTTCTTCCATATAGACACTCATCATTCCCTCTCGCTGGATGTTTCCATGAATGGCACAGCCCAAGAGAGTGTCCAAAATATTCTCCCTTGCCCCTCATTAGCCTAACCTCAGGGTGGCCTGGACACCCTTCCTGTGAACCAGGATTGATCACATAGGTCTGACGTTAATGCTGCTCTGCTACTCCAGTTTGAAGCCTACTGAATGTCAGGTATTGTTTCCTTATGTGATTTGGAGTCATGAGGAAACCTAAGCACCTCTGCAGGGCTTGGAAGAACTCATTTGACTCAAAGGATCCTTACTATCACTTGATGGAGGTCAGGAACCTAACAGAGGAAGGTGAGAGACTTCATCCACAATGACTGATCTTTTTGTCATTTTGGTTTTGGATGCACACATTAGATCTTTCTTTAGATCCATCAGGTGCTGATAATCTAAGACACAGCCTCACACAGAGCCAAGAGGCTGATTCAGCCACAACCATTTTCAAAGCAATAAAGCAAAGAGCCACAGGTGATGCCCATTCATTTCCATTTGAAAACTGTTTTCTTCAGGCTTCACAAAGGAGTGGCCTGAGGCAAAGAACTTCCTAACATTCAGGGCAACAAAACAATAGGTTTGCAAAAGGCCCAAAGCAGGGTTTCTCCACTGAGACTTTCCTGGTTACACTGATATCTGAGTTTTCTGAGATGCTCGCCATTCCCTTCAGCTATCCAGTACATGGCCATGTCACAGAGCTCGAAGGTGGTACATATCTTGGACACAAAACTATGAGCCTATTCTGGAAAGTGGCCAGAATTCAGAAAGAAAACAGAAACTTAGGAAAAGAGTAGGTGTTGCCCATGGATAAGGCAAGCTGCAGTCCATTCCTAAAATGGGCAGGGTTAATGCTGGGAATCTTTCTACTAGACAGGACACATTCACTGATAGATTCTAATTTCTAATGTGTACAACCATGGACACAGTGGGATACACAGACACAGAAACACTCACCTTGTCAAAGGACTTTCTAGAAAGAGTCCACTCCAAACTGAACAAACCGCCTTTCCTACCTATTCTCAGAACATGAGACAAAACCACAAACCCACTCCCACACTCAAAAAGGCACCTCCTCCCCAAGTAGGTCTGTGACTATCCAGAGTCTCCTCTGACTCATGGGCCATACTGTGTTCCCCTAAATTGGCCTGTCCTGTCTCAGATCTGGTCTCCTTGTCCAAGTCTGTGAAGTTGTCAGGAGCCTGTGCTGACCACTACCTGCTTTCTCAGGAAAGGCCCCTCTTCAGAGCTCTACTTGCATTTGGCCATCCTCAAATCACTAGGTACCAAGAAAGACAGACTCTGTCCTAGGTAAATCCAAACAAGTGAGACCACTGGGAATGGGACTGGGACTGGCTCTGTGTGCCTGGCTTCCTGGATCCCAAGTTCAGCGAGTTCCATCACCAAAGAAGTGAGGTAGGTCAATTCCTAAAGGAAGGGAATGAGGTCACTGCCTTGGCAACCACTTTGTCCTAACAGTTGCTTCCAAGGGTCCCTTGAGATGGAGGCTGCCCCTACTTCCTGTGACACTGTCACAAGTTACAATGGTATATCAACCACAGGCACCAAGGAGAAGCTCTCCACACAGGGTTGGTTTGGTCCATATTTTTATATCATGAGGAGAGAGGCTGATTCAGACACATACCTTCATCCTGATCAGGTTGTTTGCATTGGAAGATGACTTTTGCTCTCTCAGGTCCTTCATAGCTGCCTACATCTTCTCCAGGGATCATTTCTGCATGGACCTTTGATGTTCTCAGCAGGTGGAAGATCCCCTACATTCCTGTATTGTAAGACCAACTCTGTCCCTGCTCTTCTGTAAAGTTAGATCGAGGGAAGAGTGTATGGTTTAGGTTA
Organism: Callospermophilus lateralis; assembly: GCF_048772815.1. NCBI lineage: Eukaryota > Metazoa > Chordata > Mammalia > Rodentia > Sciuridae > Callospermophilus > Callospermophilus lateralis. The sequence continues at coordinate 725,804 of NW_027515339.1, forward strand.
ATAATATATTCTATTTGGGTTAGAAATCATTCTGCAGGATAAATAATGCTATTGGGAACCTGCGATATTCACAAGAATATATTCGTAAAATATAAGTATGAAACCAGAAATATAGGAATGATTTGAAGCCCAGAAGGACATTGGGCCCTTTAGTGGGATACTTAGCTTTGAATTTTGTTCTGCACAGATGTCTCAGATGAATCAATATGCAAAGGCATAGGACCTTGTACCTTGGAAGATTGAATGTCCAAGAGAACATCCAGTCAGAAAGAAATAGTTGGTAGGATTAGGAAGGTAGTCAGTAGGTTTTGAAAAAAGAGTGAGTATAGGATTTGGACAAAACCTTCATTAGCAATAGGGTTTCGGGTAGAGAGTGAACGTAAATATGAGCACATACGAAGAGTCAGTCACAATGATGAACTGGGGAAAATATGTAGGAAAGCAGATATCAATAGAGACTTCAGGAAATCAGCAAAGTATAATGTGAGTGATAGGATTAGACACTTTCAACATGTTTGAGGTTGAATATATAATCTTAGAAAGAAAGAAATGTGTACTCACCAATAGGATTGACATTTGAGAGCATTAGGCAACCTGGACATGGTTGTTTTAAGTAATCCATGCTCACTTTCCATTTTGCTTTGGTTAAAGGTTAATAGGTATTTGTCACTTCCTGTTTTTCTGTATGCTTAACAAAACACTGTTGAAATCTGGAGAACTGTTTGCTCATTTTGTTCCCAGAATGTGCTCTCCCCAACTGACAAACTGCAGAATGTACTCCCTCACCCGGTTGGACGCAAACCGCCCACTCACCCTGACCCATCAATAAATTTCCCTCCCTGCTCTCGCCAAGGAAAGTATAAAAGCTCTGTTAAAGCTGTTCTCAGGGCTCTCTGCTCTATTCAAGTGAGCTCTGAGCCCCAACATGCTGGACCCCCAATAAACCCTTTGCTGTTGCTGAGTGAAAATGGTATACTGTTCTGTACTTAAAAGATGCTTTCATTTGCTTGCCTCTGCATAAAGATAGTCAGTTGCTGTTTGCTTTCGACTGGGTAGACCCAGAAACCAGAAAGTCTGGTCAACTAACTTGAACTAGACTCCCACAGGGGTTCAAAAACTCCCCCACTCTCTTTGATGAAGCCCTCCACAGAGATCTCAACAACTTCAGAACTATGCACCCTGAAGTCACCCTGCTTTTATATGTGGATGTCCTGCTACTGGCAGCCAACACCAAGGAAAACTGTGAGTCTGCGATCCAAGCACTATTATCCGAGCTTGCTCAACTCGGATATAGAGCTTCAGCCAAAAAGGCCCAAATTTGCCAGCAAGAAGTAATCTTCCTGGGGTATTCCATTAGGGGCGGTAAATGATGGCTCACTGAGCCCAGAAAACAAACTGTTGGACAGATACCACCCCCATCTAACAGGAGACAAAACAGAGATTTTCTTGGACTGCTGGCTTTTGCAGGTTATTGATACCTGGGTTTGTGTTCTCAGCTGCTCCTTTATACCCGCTGTTAAATGAGAATGCCCAATTCCAATGAACCCTTGAGCAACAGCAAGCTTTTGATAACATCTAAGGACACTGACACTGAACTCCTCAACTTCACTGAGCCCAGCCTGCAATTTCAGAAAGCCCTACACTACATTAAAAATGTACATCAATTCACTCACCTTGGTTCAAAGAAACTGTAGCCATTCCTGAAGGATCAAGGACAGAGTTTTTGACTAACTCACTCACAGCGAAAGGAAATAACTGAACAGGTAACAAAAGCCTATCGGTTCTGTCAATTGGTTAAAGCTTACCCTTCCAAGCTTCCTGCAGGAAAGCACCTACGAGGAACCAGACCAGGACAATTCTGGGAAGTGGACTTTACTGAAATTAAGCCAGGAAGATATGGACATGAATATCTCCTAGTCTTTGTAGATATATTTTCAGGATGGATTGAAGCCTTCCCCCCCCCCCAAAAAAAAAAACACGGCACAAATGGTGGTCAAGAAGATCCTGAAAAATATTAAGATATTTTTCCAAGACACAGCCTTCCTAAGGTAATAGGATCTCATAATTGAACGGCATTCATGGGCCAGGTAAGTCAGGGGTTAGCCAGGACCCTGGGGATCAGTTGGTAGTTACATTGTGCTTATAGACCCCAGAGCTCAGGACAGGTTAAAAAAATAAATAGAACCATTAAAGAGACCTTAACGAAATTAAGCTTAGAGACCAACATAAAAGATTAGACTATGCTCCTGCCTTATGCACTATTTCATGCAAGAAATACCCCCTCTGTTTCTTTGTGTAAACTCACCCCCTATGAAATTCTCTATGATGCCTCTCCTGCAGTAAGGGACCTAACCCCAACTCTAAGACCTAAACATCCCTTCCACACCCCCTTGCTTGACAGACTTAAATCTCTTGAAAGAACTCAGCGATACCTGTGGAAATAGCTGGCGACTGCTTTCCAACCTGGGGATGAGGGGACTCCACATCGATATCAAGTAAGAGACATCATCTACATAAGACGACACTAGGTGTCATCCCTGGATGCTACTTATAACACCTACAGCGGTAAAAGTTGACAGAATCACTTCCTGAATCCATGCCTCTAATCTCAAGCCTGCACCCTGTCCAGACTCTGGCTGGAAACTGGAAAAGACTGGTAACCCTTTCAAATTGTGTATTCGTCATGTGGATAAGGCTATAGACTCTTCCCTTGGCCATGAGTAGACCTAACGCGCATCAGCACGTTCAGCAGCAATGGCTGATCACAAATCCTACTAGACAAGAAGTATGGTCTACCTCACATACACCCCCCTTAGTGATCTTGTGGCCATCTCTCCACCCAGATATTTGTCAGCTGGCTATAGGTCTTTCTTATTAGGATATCCCAGATGAAGAGGATCCCACTAAAATTCCATTAAATCCTTTCCGTACAATAGATAATGGAAACAAACATTATGGATGTAGGGACATGCGAGCCAGATGCAGATTGGCTAGCCTAGATTAGTATGTTTGCCCCGCAGACTATTAAAGCCTCAAAGAGCCATGGCTGTGTGGGGGAAAAGCCGAAATCTTCTGTAAGTCATGAGGATTTCAGCATAGATGTGTTGCCTGGTGGAACCCAAAATCCTCATTAAATTCAGTACACAGCATTGGCCATATTACCAATTAGACAACCAAAACCAAACCCCCAGAGAAGTCTCTAGATCCTCAAATTCTGTGTGACCTTTTTAACTTCTGCAAGTGCTCAAAAGGGTGAAAGGAAATTCCCCTATGTGAAGGCCTTTTCCCTCTTTTGCTCACATCCTGAACTATGCTTCTCCAATAGATCCTCACACTCAGCCTTCTGCTCAAGACTCTCTGCTGTCAGTCCCAGCTCACCAACCTGATTTCTCTCCTCCAATTACTAGATCAAACACCCAAACCTCTGCCGGTTCTCAGACCATTGGCCCCTTGCTGAGGTAGCAGGTACTGAGGTACCCCTCCAAACACTCACTCCTCTCTTCTCCTGTCAGTGCCTGCACCGGGTCTAACCAGGTCCTCTTACCAGCTAACACAAAGCTCAAACCAGCTTAGGAGAGCCCTCAGACCCCTATCGAAGATGTAATGAAAATGGCCTTTAAAGTTCCTTTGTCATCACTAAAAACAGGTTACTTAGAATTTAAAGTACCTCACAGGCTTTTTGGGATACTCACTCCTGTCTTCCCCTCTGCTCTACCTGTTCTACTGCTCAAGTTTTAGTTGCTAGTAAAATCCCAAACCCCTTTCTCATTATTCTTTTACATCTCACCTGCCTCATTCTCAGATCCACGGAGCTGCTCTCACCCCCCGCCTTCCCCATCTTCCCCCTCTGTACCAGGCCCAGAGAAAAATCTTAACTGAACTTCTTCAGAAGTCTTCACCATGGCTGACATTAGGACTTTCAGCAAAAGAGTCCCTACAAAAGAGTTCAGTGTAGATAAACTCCCTTTTTTTCTGTTGCCCTGTTCTACTTAGCCACTGGCTGGAAAAATCAGCACTCCTAAGCTAGATACCCCCTTAATAGTTTTTCACACAATATGTGAACAAGGCCTCTGGCCTTGAGCTGGGGCTTCAAAGAGATGGCTACATTTCAAAGATAAAAAATTACCATCTGGTCTCCATGGTAACAGCTGCAGGGGGATAAAAGAAAATGAAGAAAAAGCTCTCTCCCTCCCAGGTGTCCTTGAAAAGTTAACTTGCCCAGAACAGAGGAAAAAACAGAAAAAAATTTCTTTTTGTGAAGTTCTGCACACTGTGAACTTCTGAGCCCCTTCCCTTTCATGCTGGGTACAAAATTCTGAAACTACATAAACGTGGGGTTAAGGGAGTTAATTGATTACAACAGAAGCAATGCCCTCTGAATCCAGTGGCAACCAAATAGGACTTTTTCCCTGTCTTCGGTGCTATCTTAGGTGCCTTGCCTTGTCCACCCCTACAACAGTAAAATCTATATACTTAAATATTTTTTATGTTTTTATGAAATGGTCAACAGATGTGATTAATTGTGTAATGGTGCAGATGTTTCCCAGAGTGCTCTATAATGATGCAGGTTCATTAGAAGTTCAAACAGGGGGGCATACAACCCGGTTCCGCTGCGAACATATTTCTCTCACTTTAGCCTTCCTATTAGGAATAGAAGTTGCTGCAGGGGTGGGCACAGGAACCACTGCCCTGCTCCATGGGACACAACAAATGACCCAATTAGAAGCAGCAATAGACCAAAACTTATAGATATTAGAAACCTCCATCACAGCTTTACATGAATTTTTATCCTCTCTCTCTGAAGTAGTTTTACAGAACAGTCAAGGGTTTTACCTCCTCTTCATGAGAGACGGGGGCCTTTTGCTGCATTGAGGGAAGAATGTTGTTTTTATGGCAAACATACTGTAGTTGTAAAAAAATATATGAGTAAATTAAAAAGACACCTTGAAGAGGGTCAATGAGAGAGAGAGGCACAAAAAGGGTGGTTTGAGTCTGGTTCATACAGTACCCCTGGTTAACTTCGCTTCTATCAACCCTGGTCGGTCCAATAATAATCCTCATATTATTGCTAACTATGAAACCCTGTGTGCTCAAACGTGTAATTTGTTTTCTCCAAGCTCAAATTGGAGAATTTAAACTTTTGGTAATTCCCCACTTGCAGACATAGAATGTGACACCCACCAATGATCACTTTTATGATTAACAGTAGCCAGAAGAAGTGGGAAAAGAAAGGTTAATAAAATAGGTACTTGTAATTTCCTGTTTTTTCTGTATGCTTAACAAAACACTGTTGAAATATTGAGAACTGTTTGCTAATCTTGTTTCCAGAATGTGCTGTCCCCTAACTGCCAAATTGCAGAATGTATTCCCTCACCCGGTTACACGCAAACCGCCCACTCGCCCTGACCCATCAATAAACTTCCATCCCTGCCCTCTCCAAGGAAATTATATAAGCTCTGCTTAAGCAGTTCTCAGGGCTCTCTGCTCTGTTCATGTGAGCTCTGAACCCCAGCATGCTGGACCCCCAATAAACCCTTTGCTGTTGCATGAGACAGTCTCTTTGTGGTCTCTTCCTCCCATGCTCGCACAAACATTACTTGGATGATTGAATGTAGAAGAGAAAATCCAGTCGAAAAGGGATAGTCAGTAGGATTTAGAAGATAGTCGGTAGGTTTCGGAAGAAGAGTGAGTATAGGATTTGGAACAAAAGTTCTTTAGCAAGAGGGGTTCGGTTAGAGAGTGAATGTAAATGTCAGCACATGTGAACAGTCAGAATAATGAACTGGGAAAAATATGAAGGAAAGCAGATATCAATATATCAGGCAAACTATAAAGTGAGTGATACGATTAGACATTTTCAAGAGGGTTGACTTAGAATATATAATCTTAGGAAGAAACAAATATGTAATCACCAATAGGATTGATATTTGAAAGCATTAGGCAACCTTGACATGGATGTTTTTTGTAATCCCTGCTCACTTTCCATTTAGGCTTTGGTACAATCATAAGTGTGACATTTGCGTTTTTTGTCCAGAATATTACACTGATAAAATGTATATGTAGATCTGGTGACATGAGTATTTCTTCCACCATTTCTGGGAGCAATATTTTGAAGACATATAAATGGGTATTGGGGGTACAAAGAGGTGTACACTGTGTCTATGAATATAGAGATAATGCATGAATGGACCATACAGTGAATAAATAATATAAGTGTTTCCACATTAAATAATGGATTGAATTGATATCTGAAAATATATAAAAAATCTTATATTGATATACAATCATTCATTCCAACCAGTTATACATATAATATTAATATTAGGGTTATGGTTGATCATGAAGATATGTTAGTTTTGCTACAAAAGTGATTATGGAAATCGAAAATAATGTGTTTGGAAAGAGTCAGTCACAATGCTGGCCATATGTGAACAAGGCCTCTGGCCTTCAGCTGGGGGTTCACAGAAATGTCTATATTTCTAAGATAAAGAAGTTACAAACTGGGCTCCATGGTAACAGCTGGCAAGGAAAAAAAGGGAAGAAAAAAGCTCTGCCCCTCCCAGGGGTCCTTAAAATGTTAACTTGCCCAGAATAGAGAAAAAAAACCTGCTTTTTGTGAACTTCTGCAGACTGTGGAATTCTGAGCCCCTCCCTTACATGTTGGGTACAAAATTGTGAAACAACCTAAACTTGGGGTTCAGGGGATTAATTGATTACAACAGAAGCAATGCCCTCTAAACCGTTAAATGGTGAGGAAGCTCATTTCAATGAAAGCTCTGGACAACAGTCCAAATAGGACTGTTTCCCTGTCTTCGGTGCTACCTTAGGTGCCTTGCCTTGCCTTGTCCGTCCCTTTTCTCATGAAAAGACCAGTCAAGAAATATGGAGGAATACATGTGTTCTGAAGCAGGAAGTGATAGATAGTGAAAGAAATGCCTATAAATTTCCTAACTTGTGGATGAAATATATATCCTATGATGTGCATAAATTAAAGAAATAGTAATCTACCAGTGTTGAATAAAAATGAACGTCAAAATACACATCATGTCTGATTGGAATCTACTTGCATTGATGTTAATCTGGGTCAGTTACTGTAGAAATATTAGGATTTGTATGCACCATTCACTGAATTATTTTCAGTACTAGGAAACAAATATGTATTTCAGGTGAATGAATATTTCTAAGAATAACCTTGTGAAAAGTTGATTATAAATCCACATACATGAATATGAATGAATTTGGTGAGTGTAAAATAAGACACACATTTCATATTTTGAAAAATCTGGAGAGTGTATATATAAATATATGTATATATATATAGATATAGATAGATAGATAGATATAGATAGATATAGATATATAGATAGATAGATAGAGATATATATAGATAGATATATAGATCTAGATATATAGATATATAGATACACACACAGAGAGATACATTAAAAATAGCAATATATATGCCAATCAAAATTTATAATGAAATATATATCATCGACAGATCCAAAAATATTTATTTTACTGAACATGGATTTATGAATAATATTGTTAAAGTAGAAAGCTCACACATAATTTGAATTTTCAGTTCCAACATCGTTTAGGAAGAGTGATCCCTTACAATTTGTATCTGCCAAGTTAGCCACCTCACAAGAATGTGCGTGTGGTCCCAGGTAGGATTCTATGTGTGCATATAAAAATACAGGTGGTGAATAGGCTACAGAGAAAGGGAGACAGGAATTCACAGAATGGTTTACTTTAAAAAAACATGTAGAACGATTTCAACAAAAAATTGACTAGATTTATAACTCCTACCATATTTAAGGCAAAAGGCAAGTCCAACTATACACTATGCCTCCTGTAATGCTTGTATTTTTATTCTGTTTGGGTTATTTTTCTCCATCTTATTAGTATTAGTAGTCAGAGTGTAGTAGGTTACGGGTTAGTGTCAGGGATTCAATATTTGGAATGGAAAATTAGAAAATGAATCCAATGTGTATGTAAATATGTGCTACAAAAAAATGTTCCCACTCTCATCCAGAATAATGCCTTGACAGTACTTTCACCCCAACTAAAACACCATTAGAGGAGAAGAGTTAGAAAGTCAGTGAATACATATCTGGAATGGAATATGCTCAAGGTTTTGAAACCTTGGAGGTGGTAGAGGAGTTTCCAAATGTAAAGGACATGGTAAACACTCCACAAACATGGAGCTCTGCTGGCCTAAAGACTTCTTGAGAAACTGCCTGTGTGGTTGGGCACTTGAAATATATGTAGTTGTCAGGAGCTTTAGCTTCCCTTGTAGTGAGACGATCAAAGCTGGGTGTGCATCTATGTGACCTGGAGGACATGGTTTCTTATTTTCCAATGAAAATGAGGAAGCAGTGCTGAATTCCCTTTTAGTAGGTAACCTGTGGACACTGGGGGCTAAGTTTCTCCCCGTGTGGACTGTGAAGCCATTTGGTCATCCTGCAATTTTTGTGGTGTCTCTTGCTGCTGCACTGGGAGTTTGGTATTTGCTTCACAAAATACAAGGAGTTCAACTGTGTCACAGTGCTGGAGGGATTTCTGTCTGAGTGGTGGGTCAGGGTCTGCAGGAGAATGCACCAACCAGGCTTCTATCCCACATAGTTTGCTCCCTTGACCATAGCAACCTGTTTCTGAACATTGCCCTGAAATCTCTCCATATAACAAGATGCCTTTACAAAGAAGGGTCTTCTGTCTGCACCATGTCAGTCACAAGCCATTTGGAAGCCAAAAAGAGATCCATATTGCCCCACCACATGTTTTATCACACACCTGCCCAGCACTGTTCTAGCCCCACTACTCAGCCGGCTCCAACTTACTGGCATCTCTGTTCTACACCATTTTCATGAAACCCAGTCAATCAAGGCACTGTCTGGCATACTCAAGATCAACACCAGGACATCCAAAGGTTCTCCAGTGCTACCTGGTCATGGGAATTTGAAAAAAATTATGGTATCTATCTAGCCATTTTTCAAGGATGATGTTGGAGGCACTGTGGGTTTCAATATATTAAGGAACCGTTAAATGGTGAGGAAGCTCATTTCAATGAAAGCTCTGGAGAACTCTCACAGGCAAGGCTTCCCAAAGAATGGCCAAAAGGTCACATGAAGCCAGGCCTATTGAGGTCTACAATGTGAGGTCCGTGTGATATTTGACTCTCAACTATGGCTGCCAAGTTTTTCAGAATAAATTCATTTGGTATCCTGGCTGAGATTCCCAGTGATATGTGGAAAGCCAACCTGGGCCTAGATCTCAGTTTCCAAGGGCGACTCTTATGCGTGGCCTCCTAAAATCCCAACACAATTCATGGCCATACTTCTCTGATGTCGGTTCAAGAACTCAGTCTCTAAGAGGAATCACACCAGAGTTCAAGGCCAGGTGGACCTTGTCATTTCTTCCAACCACCACACAAATGACCACAATTAAATCCAAAACACTCCACACGGCCCTAATCTTCTTCCATATAGACACTCATCATAACCTTTGGCTGGAGTTTTCCACTAGGGGTGCAACCAAAGACTGTGTCCAAAAAATGCTCCCTTGCCTCTCATTTGTCTAAAGTCACTGTGGCCTCGACATCATTCCTGTGAACCAGGAGTGATCAAATAGGCCTGCCATTAATACTTTTCCACTTCTCCAACTTGAGGTCTCTGACTGTGGGGTTTAGATTCTTTATGTGAACTGGACTCATGAGAAAACCCAAGCACCTATGGGCTACCCTCTGCAGGGCCTTGAAGAATTCATTTGATCAAAGGATCCCTATTCTCACTTGATGGAGGTCAGGAACCTTACAGAGGAAGGCGAGAGTCTTCATCCACAATGACTGCAATTTTTGCCATTTTGATTTTGGATGCACACATGGTATCTTTCTTTACATCCATCAGGAGTTGAAAATATAAGCCACAGCCTCACAGAGGGCTAAGAGGCTGATTCAGACACATATCTTTACAAAGCAATTAAGCAAAGAGCCACAGGGGATGCCCATTCATTTCCATTTGAAAACTGTTTCTTCAGGCTTCACAAACGTGTGGCCTGAGGCAAAGACCTTCCTGACATTCAGGGCAAAAGAACAATAGGTAAACAAAAGGCCCAAAGCAGGGTTTCTCCACTGAGACTTTCCTGGTCACACTGTATGGAAACAGAAATCTAAGTAAGATTTGAAGCCCAGAAAAGTATGAGGCCCTTGATTGGGAGACTTAGCTCTGAATTATGTCCTGCACAGATGTCTCAGATAAATTAATATACATTGGCATTGGACCTTGTACCTTGGGTGATTGAATGTCGAAGAGAACACCAATTCAAAAAAGGATAGTCAGTAGGATTTGGGAGATAGTAGGTATATTCAGAAAGAAGAGTGAGTATAGGATTTGGACCAAAAGTTATTTAGAAATTGGGTTTCAGGTAGAGAGTGAATGTAAATGTCAGCACATATGAGCAGTCAGTCAAAATCATGAACCTGGGAAATTATGTAGGAAAGCATATATCAGTAGAGACTTTTGGATATCAGGCAAAGTAAAAGTGAGTGATAGGATTAGACATTTTCAACAGGGTTGAGTTTGAATATATAATCTTAGGAAGAAACACATATGTAGTCACCAATTGGATTGACATTTGAGAGCATTAGGCAACCTGGACATGGATGTTTTAGAAATACATGCTCACTATAAATTTAGGCTTTGGTACAATCAGAAATGTGACCTTTGCATTTTGTGTCCAGAATACTACTGTGATAAAATGTATATGTAGATCAGGTGACATGAATAATTTTTCCACCATTTCTGGGAGCAATATTTTTAAGGTGTATAAATGAGTATGGGGGTACAAATAGGTGTACCCTGTGTCTATGAATATATAGAGATAATGCAAGAATAGACCATACTATGAATAAATAATATAACTGGTTCCACTTTAAATAAAAGATTGAATTGATATCGGAAAATATACAGGAATTCTTATATTGATATGCAATCATTCATTCCAACCAGTTATACTTCTAATGGTAATATTAGGGTTATGTTTTATTATGAAGAGTGTGTGAGTTTTGCTTCAAAAGTGATTATGGAAAACGAAAATAATGTGTTTAGAAAGAAGTCTTATGAAAAGACCAGTCAAGAAACAAGGAGGAATACATGTTTTCTGAAGCAAGAAGTTATTGAAATTGAAACAAATGACTTTAAATTTGCTAACTTGTGGATGAAACATATATCTTATGATGGGCATCAACTGAAGAAATAGTAATGTACCAGTGTTGACTAAAAATAAACATCACAATACACATCATGTCTCATAGGAATCTACTTGCATTGATGTTAAACTGTGTCAGTTACTGTAGAAATATTAGGATTCGTATGCACCATTCACTGAAGTTGGTTTTCAGTTCTAAGAAACAAATATGTATTTCAGGTAGATAAATTTTTCTGAGAATAAACTTTTGAAAATTGGTTTATAAATCCACATACAGTGAATATGAATGAACTTAGGGAGTGTACAATAAGACACATATATTTCATATTCTGAAAATAAAAAGTAGCAATATATATGCCAATCAAAATTCATCATGAAATATATATCATCCAATGATCCAAAAATATTCATTTTACTGATCATAGATTTATTTATCATGTTGTTTATCTACGAAGCTCACCCATAGGTTGAATTTTCAGTTCTAACTGGGTTTAGGAGGAGTGATCTGTTATCCCAATTTGTATCTGCCCAGTCAGCCACCTCACAAGAATGTACATGTGATAACAGGTATGATTCTATATGTGCATATGAAAATACATGTGCTGAATTGGCTACAGAGAAAGGGAGAGAGGAATTCACCTATTTGTTAACTTTAAAATCACATGGAGAACTATTTCAACAAAAAATTGAGTAGATTTAATACTACTACCCTATATAATGTAAACGGCAAGTCCAAGTATACACCATGCCTCCTCTAAACTGCTTTTATTTCTATTCTGTTTGGGTTATTTTTCTCCATCATATTTGAATTAGTAGTCAGAGTCTAGTAGGTTATGGGTTAATGTCAGGGTTCAGTATTATGAATGGAAAATAGCAAAATAAATTCAATGTATATGTAAATATGTACTACATAAAAATCTTCCCACTCTCATCCAGAACAATGACTTGACTTTACCTTCACCCCAAGTAAAACACAATTAGAGTGGAAGAGTTAGAAAATCTGTGAATACATATCTGGAATGGAATATGCTTAAGAGTTTACAACCATGAAGGTGGTAGAGGAGTTTCCAAAAGTAAGGGACAGGGTAAATACTCCACAAACATGGAGCTCTGCTGGACTAAAGACTTCTTGAGAAACTGCCTCTGAGTTTGGGCACTTGAAATATTTGTTGTTTTCAGGAGCTTTAGCTTCCTTTGTAGAGAGACCATCAAAGCTGGGCATGTATCTAAGTGACCTGGAGGACATGGTTTCTTATTTTCTAATGAACATATGGGAGCAGTGCTGAATTCTCTCTTTGTAGGTAAACTGTGGCCACTGGGGGCTAAGTCTGTCTCCGTGTGGACTGTGAAGTCTTTTGGTCATCCTCCACTTGTCGTGGTGTTTCTTGCTGCTGCAATGTGAGTTTGGTATTTGCTTCACAAAATACAAGGAGTTCAACTGGAACACAGTGCTGGAGGGAGTTCGGTCATGTGTGGTTTTTCAGGGTCTGCAAGAGAATGCACAGAACAGGCTTCTATCCCACATAGTTTTCCCCATTGACCATAGCAACCCGATTCTGAACAATGCCCTGAAACCTCTCAATATAAAAAGATGCCTTTACATAAAAGGGTCTGCTGGCTGCACCATGTCAGTCACAATCCATTTGTGGGGTAATGGCAGATCCCCATGAACCCACCATGCATGGTTAATCACACACCTCCCCACCACTGCTCTAACCCCACTACTTAGCGTGCTCCAACTTCCTGGCATCTCAGTTCTACACCATCAAGGCACTGTCTAGTACACTCTTGATCAGGAACAGGACATTAAAAGGTGCTCCAGTGCCACCTTGTCATGGGAAATTTAAAAATTTCGTGGTATTTATCTATCCATTTTTCAAGGATAAAATTGGAAGCACTGTGGTTTTCAAGTCATTCAGGAACCATTAAATGTTTAGGAAGCTCATTTCAATGAAAGCTCTGGAAAACTCTCCCAAGCACGGCTTCTCAAAAAGTGGCCAAAAGGTCAAATGAAGCCAGGCCCATTTAGGTCTACAATGTGAGGTCTATGTATGTTTTGACTCTCAACTATGGCTGGCAAGTCTTTCAGAATAAAATCATGGGATATCCTGTCTGAGATTCCCAGTTTTTTGTGGAAAGCCACCCTGGGCATAGATCTCATGTTCCAAGGGCGAATGTCATGTGTGGTCTCCTAAAACCACAACACAATTCATGGCAATATTTCTCTGAGGTCAGTTCCAGATCTCAGTCTCTAAGTGGAATCACAGCAGAGTTCAAGCCCAGGTGGACCCAGTCATCTCTTCCAACCGCCACACAAATGACCACAATTAAAACCAAAACACTCCCACATGGCCCTCATCTTCTTCCATATAGACACTACTCATTACCTCTGGCTGGAGTTTTCAATGAGGGGCGAAGCCCAAGACATTGCCCGTCTTTTCCCTAAAATCAGGGTGGCCCGAACACCCCTCCTGTGAACCAGGAGGGATCAAATATGCCTTCCATTAATACTGCTCTGCTTCTCCAATTTGAGGCCTACTGACTGTCGGGTATAGATTCTTTATGTGATTTGGAGACATGACAAAACACAAGCATGTATGGGCTAGCCTCTGCAGTGCTTTGAAGAACTCATTTGTTTCAAAGGATCACTATTCTCACTTGATGGAGGTCAGGAACCTAACAGAGGAAGGCGAGAGACTTCATCAACAATGACTGATCTTTTTCCATTTTGGTTTTGGATGCACACATGGGATCTTTCTTTTGATCCAACAGGTGCTGAGATCTAAGCCACAGCCTCACACAGGGCCAAGAGGATGATTCAGACATATCCGTTTCCAAAGCAATTCACAAAGAGCCACAGGTGATGCCCATTCATTTCCATTTGAAAACTGTTTTCTTCAGGCTTCACAAAGGGTGGCCTGAGGCCAAGACCTTCCTCACATTCAGTGGAAGAGAAGAATTGGTTAGCAAAAGGCCCAAAGCAGGGTTACTCCACTGAGGCTTTCCACGTCACTCTGGTATCTGAGTTTTCTGAGATGCTCGCCATTCCTTTAGCTATTCAGTACATGGCTATGTCACAGAGCTTGGAGGTGGTACATTTTTTGGACACAAAACCATGAGCCAATTCCGGAGAGTGGACAGAATCAGGAAGAAAACAGGACCTTAGGAAAATAGTAGGTGTTGCCCATCCATAAGGGAAGCGACAGTCCATTCATCAATCGGGCAGGATGAATGCTGGGAAGCTTTCTACTAAAGAGGACACATCCATTGATGCATTCTATTTTCTAATATCTACAACCATGAACACAGTGGGATACACAGACATAGAAACACTCACCTTGTCAAAAGACTTACTAGAAACAGTCCACTCCAAACCAAATAAACCTCCTTTCCTACCTATTCTTAGAACATGAGACAAAACCACAAACTCACACCCACACCCACAAAGGCACCTCCTTTCCCCAAGTAGGTCTGTGACTATCCAGAGTGTCCTCTGACTGGTGGGCCATACTACGTTTCCCTCAAATGGCCTGTCCTGTCTCAAATCTGATCTCATTGGACAACTCTGTGAAGTTGTCAGGAGCCAGCGGTGAGCCACTACCTGCTTTCTCAGGAAAGGCCCCTCTGCAGAGCTCTCCTGAAATTTGGCCATCCTCATATCAGTAGGTACCAAGAAAGATTGACTCTGTTCTTGGTAAATCCAAACATGTGAGCCCACGGGGAATGGTACTGGGACTGGCTCTGGGTGCATGGCTTCCTGGATCCCAATTTCAGAGAGTTCTATCACCAAGGAAGTGAAGAAGGTCACTTCCTTTATGAACTGAATGAGGTCACTGCTTTGGCAACCAATTTGTCCTAACATTTGCTTCCAAGGTTCTCCTGAGAACGAGGCTGCCCCTACTTCCTGTGACACTTTCACAACTGTGAATTGTATATCAACCATAGGCACCCAGGAACAGCTCTCCACACAGGCCTGGTTTGGTCCATCTTGTCAACATTAAGAAGAGTGAGGCTGATTCTGACACATCCCTTCATCCTGACCAGGTTGTTTGCCATGAAAGATGAGTTCTGCTCTCTCAGGTCCTTCATAGCTGCCTACATCTTCTCCAGGGATCATTTCTGCATGGAACTTTGAGGTTCTCAGTAGCTGGAAGATCCCCTACATTTATATATTGGAAGACCAATTCTGTCCCTCCTCTTCTGTAAAGTTAGATTGAGGGACCATTGTATGGTTAAGGTTAATAACAGGTTCAATTTGGTTTAGAAATCATTCTGCGGGATGAATAATGGTATTGTGATTTTGCAATATTTACAAGAATATATAGGTGAAATATAAGTATGAACACAGAAATCTAGGTAATTTTTACAGCCCAGAAGGGCATTGTGCCCATGATTTGGATTCTTAGCTTTAAATTATGTTCTGCACAGGTGTCTCAGATAAATCAATATACAATGTCATAGGACCTTGTCCCTTGGATGATTGAATGTCAAAGACAACATCCAGTCAAAAAGGGATAGTTGGTGGATTAAGATGATAGTCGGTAGGTTTATAATGAAGAGTGTGTATAGGATTTGGACCAAAAGATCTTTAGCAATACGGGTTTGGGTAGAGAGTGAAAGTAAATGTCAGCACATTTGAAGAGTCGGTCACAATGATTAACTGGGGAAAAAATATAGAAAAAAAGATATCAATGAAGACATTCGGAAATCAGGCAATGTATAAAGTGAGTGATAGGATTAGACATTTTCAACAGGGTTGAGGTTGAATATGTAATTTCAGGAATAAACAAATATATATTCACCAATAGGATTGACATTTGAGAGCATTAGGCAACCTGGACATGGATGTTTTTAGTAATCCATGCTCACTTTCCATTTAGGATTTGGTACAATCATAAGTGTGACCTTGCTTTTTGTTTCCACAATATTACTGTGATAAAATTTATATATAGATCAGGTGACATGAGTATTTCTTCCACCATTTTGAGGAGCAATATTTTGAACACGAATAAATTAGTTTTGGGGGTACAAATAGGTGTAGTCTGTGTTATATGAATATAGAGAAAATGCATGAATAGACCATACTCTGAATAAATAATATAACTGGTTCCAAATTTAAATAATGGATTGAATTGATATCTGAAAATATATAGGAAATGTTATATTGATATTCATGCATTCATTCCAACCTGTTATACATCTAATGGTAATATTAGTGTTATGGTTTAGCATGAAGTGTGTGTGACTTTTGCCTCAATAGTGGTTATGGAAATCCAAAATTATGTGTTTAGAAAGAAGTCTCATGAAAAGACTAGTCAAGAAACATGGAGGAATACATGTGTTCTGAAGCAGGATGTGATGGAAAGTGAAAAAAATTCATATAAATTTGCTAACTTGTGGATTAAATATATACCCTATGATGTGCATAAACTGAAGAAATAGTAATTTACCAGTGTTGAAAAAAAATGAACGTCAAAATACATATTATGTCCCATAGGAATCTACTTGCATTGATGTTAAACATGGTCAGTAACTGTAGAAATATTAGGATTTGTATGCACAATTCACTGTAGTTAGTTTTCAGTACTAGGAAACAAATATGTATTTCAGGTGGATCAATATTTCTGAAAATAATCTTGTGAAAAGTTGATAATAAATCCACATACATGAACATGAATGAATTGAGGGAGTGTATAATAAGACACATATATTTTATATTTTGAAAAATCTGGACAGTAATATATATATATATATATATATATATATATATATATATATATATATATATATATATATATATTTATACCTACACACACACACACACACACACAGACATTTAAAAGTAGCAATATATGCCAATCGAAATACATCATGAAATATATATCATCCACAAATCCAAAAAATCTTCATTTTACTGAACATAGATTTATGTATAATGTTGTTCAATTAGGAAGCTCACCCATAGTTTGAATTTTAATTTCCAACAGCGTTTAGGAGGAGTGATCTCTTCTCACAATTTGTATCTGCCATGTCAGCAACCTCATAAGTATTTACTTGTGATACCAGGTAGGATTGTATATGTGCATATAAAAATACATGGGCTGAATAGGGTACAGAGAAATGGAGACAGGAAATCACATATTTGTTAACTTTAAATACACATGAATAGAAGGAGGGACAGAGCCACCAACCACACCTGCAAGGTAGGCGGACCATCCACCCACCGGTAGAACAGGCCTAGCGGCCCGCCAATCGTAAAAGACACATCGCACTGGTTGGGGAAAGGGCAGAGCCACCGCCCGGCTGCAAGGTACGCGGACCTGCGACCCACAGGCAGAACAGGCCCAGAAAACCGCGGTGGGGCAGAGGTGCCCCTTGCGACGTCAAGGTTGGTGAACAGCAACCCACCGGCAGAACAGGCCCAGCGGCCTTCAGAGGGGCAGAGACGCCCCCCGCGCCTGCGAAGTAGGTGGACCTGCGAACATGGACAGACCATGCCCAGGGGCCCGACAGGGTGGCAGACACATCACCAGGTTGGGGGAGGGTCCGAGCTGCCGCCTGGGCACGTGGACTTCTGACCCACCGGCACAAGAGGCCCTGTGACTTGCCAGCGTGTTAGACACATCACCCCGGTTTGGGAAGGAGTAGAGCCGCCACCCGCGGCTGCAAGGTAGACCGACCTTCAACCCACAGACAGAAGAGGCCCAGCGTCATGCGGAGGGGCAGAGCCAACAACCGCACCTGCAGGGTAGGTGGACCTGTGACCCACTGGCAGAACAGGCCCAGCGCCAGCAGAGGGGTAGAGCTGCTGCCCGCTCCTCCAAGGTAGGAAGACCTGCTACCGACCGGCAGAACAGGCCAAGCAGCCTGCTGGTGAGGTAGGCACATTGCCTGATTTGGAGGAGGGGCAGAGCCACGGCCTGCGCCTGTGAGGGAGACTTTGCAACTATAAAAGAGCAGTATAAATATTTAGGGGTAAAATTCAATAACACAACAATTTGAACAAACAGAAAGATACGCGAACAGTATGAAAAGACAAGGAAAGAAAGGACAACAAGCAATGAAGGTCAACTCAACATTAGAAGAGGTAATACCTGCAGCAGATGGAATGTCAGATAAAGAATTCAAAACATACATGCTTCAGATGATCTGGAGTCTCAAGGAAGTCATTAGACAGCAAAATCAGACAATGAAAGATCACTTTGACAATGAATTACATAAACAAATCCAAGAAGCAAAAGATCAACTATAGAAGGAGATAGAGGTTATAAAAAACAAACAAACAGAAATCATAGAAATGCAGGAAGCAATAAACCAACTTAAAAACTCAATTTAGAATACTAGCAGCAGAGGAGATCACTTAGAAGATGGAACATCAGACAATGTATTTCAACTTGAAAAGAACCGAGACAGCTAGCAAGACTGTTAAGAAACCATGAGCAGAACATCCAAGAAATATGGGATAACATAAAGACACCAAACTTAAGAATCATTGGGATACAGTAAGGTATAGAGGTCCAAACCAAAGGAATGAGAAATCAATTCAATGAAATAATATGGGAAAACTTCCCAGACTTGAAGAATGAGACAGAATCCCAAATCCTAGAAGCCTACAGGATGCCGAATGTGCAAAATCATAAGAGATCCACATTTAGACATATTATAATGAAGATGCCAAACATACAGAATAAGGAGAGGATTTTAACAGCTACAAGAGAAAGGAAGCAGATTACATTTAGCGGTAAACCAATCATTATAACAGCTGATCTTTCAACATAGACTCTGAAAGCTAGAAGATCCTGGAATAACATTTTTCCAAAGCTGAAAGAAAATGGGTTTCAACCAATAATTGTGCATCCAGCGAAATTAAGCTTCAGGATGGAAGATGAAATTAAAACCTTCCATGATAAACAAAATTTAAAAGAATTTGCAGCTAGAAAACCATCTCCTCAAAACATCCTCGGCAAAAGATGATCGGAAGAGGAAATGGAAAATAACAATGAAAACCAACAGTGGGAGGTAGTACAGTAAAGGGGGGAAAATAATAAAAGAAAAACAAACCATGCTTAGTAACATAAATAAACAAATATGGCTGGAAGAACAACCCATATCTCAATAATAACCATAAAAGTTAATGGCTTAAACTCACAAATTAAGAGACACAGGATAATAGAATGAATCACAAAACAAGACCCAACAATATGCTGCCTACAGGAGACGCATTTGATAGGAAAAGAGAAACATAGACTGAAGTTGAAAGGTTGGGAGAAATCATATCACTCATATGGACTTCAGAAACAAGCAGGAGTGTCCGTACTCATATAAAATAAAATAGATTTCAAGCCAAAGTTTATCAAAAGGGATAAAGAGGGACACTACATACTGCTCAAGGGAACCATACACCAACAAGACATAACAATCATAAATGTATATGCCCCAAACAATGGTGCAGCTATGTTCACTAAACAAACTCTTCTCAAGTTCAAGAGTCTAATAGACCACCATACAATAATCATGGGAGACTTCAACACACCTCTCTCACTACTGGACAGATCTTCCAAACAAAAGTTGAATAAGGAAACAATAGAAATCAATAACACAATTAATAAATTGGACTTAATTGACATATATAGAATATACCACCAAACAACAAGCAGTTACACTTTTTTCTCAGTAACACATAGATACCTCTCAAAAATACATCATATATTATGTCACAGGGCAACTCTTAGAAAATATAAAGGAGTACAGATAATACCAGGCATCTTATCTGATCATAATGGAATGAAACTGAAAATCAATGGTAAAAGAAGGAAGGAAAAATCATCCATTACTTGGAGAATGAACAATAGACTACTGAATGATCAATGGGTTATCGAAGACATCTAGGAGGAAAATAGAAAATATCTTAGAGATAAATGAAAAGACAGACTGAACATATCAGAATCTAGGGGACACATTGAAAGCAGTTCTAAGAGGAAAATTCATTGCCTGGAGTACTTTCCTAAAAAAGGAAAAAGACAACAAATAAAAGAGCTCATGGTTCATCTCAAAATTCTAGAAAAACATGAGAAAACAACAGCAAAAGAAGTAGAAGGCAAGAAATTGTTAAAATCAGAGCTGAAATTAATAAAATTGAAACAAAGGAACAATTGAAAAATTGACAAAACTAAAAGTTGATTCTTTGAAAAAATAAATAAAATCGACAGACCCTTAGCCATGTTAAGGAAGAGAAGAAGAGAGAGAACTCAAATTACTAGCATACGGGATGAAAATGGCAATATCATAACAGACACTTCAGAAATACAGAAGATAATCAGAAATTATTTTGAATCCTTATACTCCAATAAATTAGAAGATAGTGAAGGCATCAATAAATTTCTTAAGTCATATGATCTGCCCAGATTGAGTCAGGGGGATATAGATAACCTAAACAGACCAATATCAATTGAGGAAACAGAAGAAATCATCCAAAGACTACCAACTAAGAAAAGCCTAGGATTGGATATATATACAGCAGAGTTTTACAAAACCTTTAAAGCGGAACTAATACCAATAGTTTTCAAGATATTTCAGGAAATAGAAAAAGAGGGACAACTTCCAATTTTATTCTAGGAGGCCAATATTACCCTGATTCCTAAACCAGACAAAGACACTTCAAAGAAACAAAACTACAGACCAATATCTCTAATGAACCTAGATGCAAAAATTCTCAATAAAATTCTGGCAAATCAGACACAAAAACATATTAAAAAAATGTGCAACATGATCAAGTAGGATTCATCCCTGGGATGCAAAGCTGGTTCAATATATGTAAATCAATAATTGTTATTCACCACTTCAATAGACTTAAAAATAAGAACCATATAATCATCCCGATATATGCAGAAAAAAACATTCGACAAAGTACAGCAACCCATTCTGTTCAAAACTCTAGAAAAACTAGGGATAATAGGAACATACCTCAATATTGTAAAAGCAATCTATGCTAAGCCTCAGGCCAGCATCATTCTAAATTGATAAAAACTGAAGGCATTCTCTCTAAAATCTGGAACAAGATAGGGATGCCCTCTCTCAACACTTCTGTTCAACATAGTTTTCGAAACACTGGCAAGAGCAATTAGAAAAATGAAAGAAATTAAAGGCGTAAAAAAAAGGAAAAGAAGAACTTAGATTATCACTATTTGTAGCTGACATGATTATGTACCTAGCAGACCCAAAAGGGTCTACAAAAACCTATTAGAGCTAATAAATGAATTCAGCAAAGTGGCAGGATATAAAATCAACAAGCATAAATCAAAGTAATTCCTGTATATCAGTGACAAATCCTCTGAAATGGAAATGAGGAAACCACTCCACTCAGAATATCCTCAAAAAAATAAAATACTTGGGAATCAACCTAACAAAAGAGGTGAAAGACTTACACAATGAAAACTACAGAACCCTAAAGAGAGAAATAGAAGAAGATCTTAGAAGATGAAAAAATGTACCCTGTTCATGGATACGCAGAACTAACATCATCAAAATGGCGATATTCCCAAAAGTTCTCTGTAGGTTTAATGCAATTCCAATCAAAATCACAACGGCATTTCTTGTAGAAATAGATAAAACAATAATGAAATTCATATGGAAAAATAAAAGACTTAGAATAGCAAAAACAATGCTAAGCAGGAAGTGTGAATCAGGCGGTAGAGCGATACCAGACCTCAAACTATACTACAGAGCAATACTAACAAAAAGAGCATAGTACTGGTACCAAAATAGGTGGTTGGACTAATGGTACATAATAGGGGACACAGAAACAAATCCACAAAACCACAACTATCTTATATTTGATAAAGGGGCTAAAAGCATGCAATGGAGGAAGGATAGCATCTTCAAAAACTAGTGCTGGGAAAACTGGAGTTCCATATGTAACAAAATGAAACTGAATCCCTTTCTCTCGCCATACACAAAAGTTAAGTCAAAATTAATCAAAGAGCTTGATATCAAATCAGAGACATGGCTTCTGATAGAAGAAAACCTTGGCTACGATGTACATACTGTGGGGTCGGGCTCCAAATTCCTCAATAGGACACCCATAGCACAAGAGTTAATAACTAGAATGAACAAATGGGACTTACTCAAACTAAATAGATTTTTCTCAGTAACAAAAACAATAAGAGAGGTAATTAGAGAGCCTACATCCTGGGAACAAATCTTACTCCTCACACTTCAGAGAGAGCCCTAATTTCCAAAGTATACAAGGAACTCAAAAAATTAAACAATAAGAAAACGAATAATGCAATCAACAAATGGGCCAAGGACCTGAACAGACACTTCTCAGAGGAGGACATACAATCAATCAACAAGTCCATGAAAAAATATTCACCATCTCTAGCAGTCAGAGAAATGCAAAACAAATCCACCCTAAGATACCATCTCGCTCCAGTATGAGTGGCAGCCAATATGAAGTCAAACAACAACAAGTGGTGGCGAGGATGTGGGGAAAAGGGTACACCTGTACATTGCTGGTGGGACTGCAAATTGGTGCAGCCAATTTGGAAAGAAGTATGGAGATTTCTTGGAAAGCTGGGAATGGAAACATCATTTGACCCAGCTATTTTTCTTCTCAGTCTATTCGCTAAAGACCTAAAAAGAGCATCGTACAGGGACACTGATAAATCGATGTTCCTAGCAGCACAATTCACAATAGGAAGACTGTGGAACCAAACTCGGTGCCCTTCAAAAGATGAATGGATAAAAAAAAAAATTGTGGCATTTATACACAATGGTGTATTATTCTGCATTAAAAAATGACAAAATCATAAAATTTGCAGAGAAATGGATGGCATTAAACAGATTATGCTAAGTGAAGAGAGCAAAAGCCTAAAAAACAAATGCCAAATGTTTTCTTTGATATAACGAGAGTAACTAAGAACAGAGTTGGGAGGAAGAGCATGAGAAGAAGATTAACATTAAACAGGGGTGACAGGTGGGAATGAAAGGAAAGAGAAGGGAAATTGCATGGAAATGGAAGGAGATCCTCATGGTTATACAAAATTAAATACAAGAGGAAATGAGAAGAAAGGGGAATAAAACAAGGGGAAGAAATAAATTACAGTAGGTGGTGTAGAGAGAGAAGATTGGAGGGAAGGGGATGGGAGATAGTAGATAGGAAAGACAGCAGAATACAACAGACACTATAGCAATATGTAAAACAGTGGATGTGTAACCAATGGGATGCTGAAATCTGTATACGGGGAAAAATGGAAGTTCATAACCCACTTGAATCAAAGTGTGAAGTATGATATGTCAAGAACTATGTAATGCTTTGAAGATCCAACAATAAAAATTAAAGGAAAAAAAACTCATGGAGAACTATTTCAATAAAAATTGACTAGATTTATAACACCTACACTTTATCATGCAAAAGGAAGTCCAACTATACACCATGCCTCCTCTGAACTTCTTGTATTTCTATTCTGTTTGGGTTATTTTTCTCCATCATATTAGGAATAGTAGTCTGAGTCTAGTAGGGTATGCGTTAGTGTCAGAGATTCAGTATTTCGAATGGAAAATAGGAAAATGAATCCAATGTGTATGCAAACATGTGCTACATGAAAATCTTCCCACTCTCATCCACAACAATGCCTTCACGTCATCTTCGCCCCAAATAAGAAACAATTAGAGGAGAAGAGTTAGAAATTCTGTGAATATATATCTGGAATAGAAAATGCTCAGGAGTTCACAAACTTGGATGTAATAGAGGAGTCTTCCAACGTAAGGGACAGGGTAAACACTCCAGAAATATGGAGGTCTTCTGGCCTAAAAAAATTCTTGAGAAACTACCTCTGAGGATGGGCACTTGAAATATATGTTGTTGTAAGGAGTTTTAGCTTCCTTTGTATAGAGACCATCAAAGCTGGGTCTGCATCTATGTTTCCTGGAGGACATTCTTTCTTATTTTCCAATGCACATGAGGCAGCAGTGCTGAATTCTCACGTTGTAGGTAAATTGTGGCCACTGGGGGCTAAGTGTCTCCCCGTGTGGACAGTGAAGCTTTTTGGTCATCCTCAACTTTTCGTGGTTTTTTCCTGCTGCTGCACTGGGAGTTTGGTATTTACTTTATGAAATACAAGGAGTTCAACTGGGACACAGTGCTGGAGGGAGTTCTGTCACGTGTGGTTTTTCAGGGTCTGCAAGAGAATGCAACAATCAGGCTTCATTCCCACATAGCTTGCCCCCTTGTCCATAGCAACCTGATTCTGCACATTGCCCTGAAAACTATCCATATAACAAGATGCCTTTACATTCAAGGGTCTCCTCACTGCACCGTGTCAGTGTCAATCCATTTGGAAATCAATGGCAAATCCACATGGCCCCACCACAGATGATTTATCACACACCTGCACACCACAGCTTTGGCCCCACTACTCAGGAGGGTCCAACTTACTGGCAACTCTGTTCTGCACAATTTTCCTTAAACCCATTTAATCAAGGCACTGTCTGGTACACCACAAACTCACACCCACACCCACAATGGCACCTCCTTCCCCCAAGTAGGACTGTGACTATCTGGAGTGTCCTCTGACTGGTGGGCCATAATATTTTCCCCCCGAAATGGCCTGTCATGTCTCAGATCTGGTCTCCTTTGCCAACTCTGTAAAACTGTGAGGAGTCAGCGGTTAGCCACTACCTGCAATCTCAGGAAAAGACCCTCTTCAGAGCTCTACTGGCAATTGGCCCTCCTCACATCAGTAGTTACCAAGAAGGTCTGACTCTGTACTTTGTAAATCCAAAAAAGTGGGCCCACTGGGACTGGTACTGCGACTGGCTCTGGGTACCTGGCTTCTTGGATCCCAAGTTCATAGAGTTCCGTCACCAAGGAAGTTAGGTAGGTCACTTCCTTCAGGAACTGAATGAGGTTGCTGCCTTGGCAACCACTTTGTCCTAACAGTTGCTTCCATGGGTCCCATGAGATGGAGGCTGCCCCTACTTCCTGTGAAAATTTGACTACTTAGAATGGAATATCAACAATAGGCACGTGGGAACAGCTGTACACGCAGGGCTGGTTTGGTCCATCTTCTCTATATTAAGAAGAGAGAGGCTGATTCAGACACATCCCTTTTTCCTGTCCAGGTCGTTTGCCATGGAAAATGGCTTTTGCTCTCTCAGGTCCTTCATAGCTGCCTACATCTTCTCCAGGGATCATTTCTGCATGGAACTTTGAGGTTCTCAGTAGTTTGCAGATAACCTACATTCCTTTATTGTAAGGCGAACTCTGTCCCTGCTCTTTTGTAATGTTAGATTGAGGCAACAGTATAGAACTCAATAACACAATTAATAACATAGACTTAATTGACATATACAGAATAAATCACCCAACATCAAGCAGTTACACTTTTTTATCAGCAGCACATGGATCCTTCTCAAAATAGATCATATATTACATCACAGGGCAACTCTTAAACAATATAAAGGAGTAAAGATAATGCCATGCATCTCATCTGATCATAATGGAATGAAACTGAAAATCAATGATAAAAGAAGTAAAGAAAAATCATGCATCACTTGGAGAATAAACAATAGGTTACTGAATGATCAATGGGTTTTAGAAGACATCAAGGATGAAATTAAAAAATTCTTAGAGATAAATGAAAACACAGACACAACATATCAAAATCTATGGGACACATTGAAAGCAGTATTAAGACGAAATTTCATTGCTTGGAATTCATTCCTTAAAAAAAGAAAAAAACCACAAATTAATGATCTCATACTTCATCTCAAAACCCTAGAAAAAGAAGAAGAAAACAACAGAAAAAGAAGTAGAAGGCAAGAAATAATTAAAACCAGAGCTGAAATTAATGAAATCAAAACAAAAGAAACAATTGAAAAAATTGACAAAACTTAACGTTGGTTCTTTCAAAAAATAAATAAAATCGACAGAACCTTAGACATTTTAATGAAGAGAAGAAGAGAGAGAACTCAAATTACTAGCATACGGGATGAAAAAGACAATATCACAACAGACACTTCAGAAATACGGAAGATAATCAGAAAATATTTTGAATCCTTATACTCCAATAAAATAGATAATAGTGAAGGCATCGATAAATTTCTTAAGTCATCTGATCTGCCCAGATTGAGTCAGGAGGATATAGACAACCTAAACAGACCAATATCAATGGAGGAAATAGAAGAAACCATCCAAAGACTATCAACTAAGTAAAGCCCAGGACCGGATGTGTATACAGCGGAGTTTTAAAAAACATTTAAATAGGAATTAATACCAATACTTTTCAAGCTATTTTAGGAAATAGAAAAAGAGGGAGAACTTCCAAATTCATGCTACGAGGCCAACATCACCCTGATTCCTAAACCAGAGAAACTCACTATAAAGTAGCAAAACTACAGACCAATATCTCTAATGAACCTAGGTGCAAAAATCCTCAATAAAATTCTGATGAATCGGATACGAAAAGATATCAAAAAATTGTGCACCATGAGCATGTAGGATTCATCCATGGGATGCAAGGTTCGTTCAATATACAGAAATCAATAAATGTTATTTCCCACATCAATAGACTTAGAAATAAGAACTATATGATCATCTCGATAGATGCAGAAAAAGCATTCAACAAAGTACAGCATCCCTTTATGTTCAAAACTCTAGAAAAACTAGGGATAACAGGAACCTACCTCAATACTGTAAAAGCAATCTATGCTAAGCCTCAGGCTAGCATCATTCTGAATGGAGAAAAATTGAAGGCATTCCCTCTAAAATCTTGAACAAGACAGGGATGCCCTCTCTCACCATTTCTGTTCAACATAGTTCTAGAAACACTGGCCAGAGCAATTAGACAGACAAAAGAAATTAAAGGCATAAAAATAGGAAAAGAAAAACTTAAATTATCACTATTTGCAGATGACATGATTCTATACCTAGCAGACTAAAAAGGGTCTACAAAGAAACTATTAGAGATAATAAATGAATTCACCAAAGTGGCTGGATGTAAAATCAACATGCACAAATCAAAGGCATTCCTGTATATCAGCGAAAAATTGTCTGAAATGGAAATGAGGACAACCACTCCATTTACAATATCCTCAGAAAAAATAAAATACTTGGGAATCAACCTAACAAAAGAGGTGAAAAACTTATACAATGAAAACTACAGAACCCAAAAGAGAGAAATAGAAGAAGATTTTAGAAGATGGAAAAATATACCTTGTTCATGGATAGGCAGAACTAACATCATCAAAATGGCGATATTACCAAAAGTTCTCTATAGGTTTAATGCAATGCCAATCAAAATCCCAACGGCATTTCATGTAGAAATAGAGAAAGCAATCATGAAATTCATATCGAAAAATGAAAGACCCAGAATAGCAAAAACAATGCTAAGCAGAAAGTGTGAATCAGGCGGTATAGCGATACCACACATCAAACTATACTACAGAGCAATAGTAACACAAAGAGCATGGTACTGGTACCAAAACAGGCGGGTGGACCAATGGTACAGAATAGAGGACACAGAAACCAATCCAAAAAACTACATACTATCTTATATTTGATAAAGGGGCTAAAAGCATGCAATGGAGGAAGGATAGCATCTTCAACAAATGGTGCTGGGAAAACTGGAAATTCATATGAAAAAAAAATGAAACTGAATCCCTTCCTCTCGACATGCACAAAAGTTAACAAAAAATGGATCAAGGAGCTTGATATCAAATCAGAGACATGGCGTGTGATAGAAGAAAATGTTGGCTACGATCTACATACTGTGGGGTCGGGCTCTAAATTCCGCAATAGGACACCCATAGCACAAGAGTTAATAACAAGAATAAAGAAATGGGACTTAATCAAACTTAATTTTTTTTTCTCAGCAAAAGAAAGAATAAGAGAGGTAAATAGGGAGCCTACATCCTGGGAACAAATCATTACTCTTCACCCTTCAGATAGAGCCCTAATATCCAGAGTATACAAAGAACTCAAAAATTAGACAATAAGATAAAAAATAACCCAATCAACAAATGGCCCAAGGACCTGAACAGACACTTCATAGAGGAGGAATACAATCAATCAACAAGTACATGAAAAAATGCTCACCATCTCTAGCAGTCAGAGAAATGCAAATCAAAACCACCATAAGATACCATCTCACTCCAGTAAGATTGGCAGCCATTATGAAGTCAAACATCAACAAGTTTTGGCGAGGATGTGTGTAAATGGGTACACATGTACATTTCTGGTGGGGCTGCAAATTGGTGCAGCCAATTTTGAAAGCGGTATGAAGATTTCATGGAAAGCTTGAAATGGAACCCACCACTTGACCCAGCTACTACTCTTCTCGGTCTATTTCATAAAGACCTAAAAAGAGCATGGTACATGGACACTGCTACATTGATGTTCATAGCAGCATGATTCACAATAGCAAGAGTGTGGAACCAACCTAGATGCCCTTCAATAGACGAATGGTTAAAAAATGTGGCATTAATTCACAATGGAGTTTTACTCAGCATTAAAAAATGACAAAATCATAGAATTTACAGGGAAATGAATGGCATTAGAGCAGATTATGCTAAGTGAAGGAAGCCAATCCCTAAAAAACAAATGCCAAATGTCTTCTTTGATATAAGGAGAGTAACTAAGAACAGAGTAGGGATAAAGAGCATGAGAAGAAGATTAACATTAAACTGGGATGAGAGGTAGGAGGGAAAGGGAGAGAGAAGGGAAATTACATGGAAATGGAAGAAAACCCTCAGGGTTATACAAAATTACGGACAAGAGGAAGTGAGGGGAAAGGGAAAAATACAAGGGGGAAAAATAAATTACAGTATAGGGGGTAGAGAGAGAAGATGGGAGGGGAGGGGAGGGGAGGGGGGATAGTAGAGGATAGGAAAGGCAGCAAAATACAACAGACACTAGTATGGCAATATGTAAATCAATGGATGTGTAACTGATATGATTTTGCAAACTATATACGGGATAAAAATGGGAGTTCATAACTCACTTGAATCAAAGTGTGAAATATGATATATCAAGAACTATATAATGTTTTGAACAACAAACAACAAAAGTTAAAAAAACACATGGAGAACTATTTGAACAAAAAATTGACTAGATTTATAACTCCAATTCTACATAATGCAAAAGGCAAGTCCAATTATACTCCATGCCTCCTCTGAAATGCTTGTATGTCTATTCATTTTGGGTTATTTTTCTCCATTATATTAGGATTAGGAGTCAGAATATAGAGTCTAGTAGGGTATGGGTTAGTGTGAGTGATTCAGTATTTCGAATGAAAATTAGGAAAATGAATCCAATGTTTATGCAAATATGTGCTAAATATAATCATCCCACTCTCATCAAGAACAATGCCTTGACATTACCTTCGCCCCAAGTTAGACACAATTAGAGGAGAAGAGTTAGAAAATCTATGAATACTTATCTGGAATGGAATATGCTCAGGAGTTCACAACTTTGGGGGTGGTAGAAGAGTTTCCAAAAGTAAGGGACAGGGTAAACACTTCACAAACATGGTGCTCTGCTGACCGGAAGACTTATGAGAAACTGCCTCTGAGTTTGGGCACTGGAAATATATGTTGTAGTCAGGAGCTTTAGCTTCCTTTGCAGTGAGACCATCAAAGCTGGGTCTGCATCTATGTAACCTGGAGCACATGTTTTCTTATTCTTTAATGAACATGAGGCAGTAGTGCAGAATTCTCTCTTTGTATGTAAACTGTGGCCAATTGGGGCTAAGTGTCTTCCTGTGTGGACTCTGAAGCCATGTGGTCATCCTCCATTTTTCATGGTCTTTCTAGCTGCTGCAATGGGAGTTTGGTGTTTGCTTCACGAAATACAAGTAGTTCAACTGGGACACAGTGCTGGAGGGAGTTCTGTCATGTGTGGTGGGTCAGGGTCTGCCAGGAGAATGCACCAACCAGTCTTATATCCAACATAGTCTTCCCCCTTGTCCCTAGCAACTTGATTCTGAACATTGCCCTGAAACCTCTCCATATAACAAGATGCCTTTACATGCAAGGGTCTGCTGGCTGCACCATGTCAGTCAAAAGCCATTTGGAAGCCAATGGCCAATCCACATAACACCAACACAGATGTTTAATCACACACCTGCCCACCACTGTTCTAGGCCCACTACTCAGCAAATTCCAACTTACTGGCATCTCTGTTCTACACCATTCTCATGAAACCCAGTGATTCAAGGCACTGTCTGGTACACTCATGATCAGCAACAGGACATCCAAAGGTTCTCCAGTGCCACCTGGTCATGGGAATTTCAAAAATTTCATGGTATTTATCTAGCCATTTTTCAAGTATCAAGTTGGATGCACTGGTTTTTCAATTCATTCAGGAACCATTAAATGGTGAGGATGAAAGCTCTGGAGAACTCTAAAAGGCAACGCTTCCCAACGAGTGGCCAAAATGTCACATGAAGCCTGACCCATTGATGTCTACTCAATGTGAGTTCAATATGTGTTTTGACTCTTTACTATGGTTGCCAAGTCTTTCAGAATAAAATCGTCTTATATCCTGGTGGAGATTCCCAGTGCACTGTGGAAAGACACCCTGAGACTAGATCTCAGTTTCCAAGGGCGACTCTCATGTGTGGCCTCCTAAAATCCCACCAAAATTAATGGCAATACTTCCCTGAAGTCAGTTCCAGAACTCAGTCTCTAAGGGGAATCACACCAGAGTTCAGGTCCAGGTGTACCCAGTCATCTCTTCCAACCAGCACACAAATGACCACAATTAAAACCAAAACACTGCCACATGGCCCTCATCATCTTCCATATAGACACTCATCGTAACCTCTGGATGGAATTTTCCATGAGGGGCGAAGCCCAAGACAGTTTCCAAAATAAACTCCCTTGCCCCTCATTTGCCTAAAGTCAGGGTGACCTAGACACCCTTCCTGTGAACCAGGAGTGATCAAATAGGCCTGCCGTTAATACTGTTCTGATTCTCCAATTTAATCCTACTGATTGTAGGTATAAATCCTTTATGTGAGTTGGAGGCAATAGAAAACCCAAGCACACATGGGATCTTTCTTTAGATCTATCACCTTCTGAGAATCAAAGCCCCAACCTCACACAGGGCCAAGAGGCTGATTCAGACACATCTCTTTCCAAAGCAATTAAGCAAAGATCCACAGGTGATGCCCATTCATTTCCATTTGAAAAATGTTTTCTTCAGGCTTCAGAAAGGGGTGGCCTGAGGCAAATACCTTCCTGACATTCAGGGCAACATAACCATAGGTAAGCAAATGGGCCAAAGAAAAGTTTTTAAACTGAGACTTTACTGGTTACACTGATATCTGAGTTTTCTGAGATGTTCCCATTCCCTTCAGCTATCCATTACATGGCCATGTAACAGATTTTGGAGGTGGTACATATCTTGGCCACAAAACCATGAGCCTATTCTGGAGAGAGGCCAGAAATCAAGATGTGTAGAGGACCTTAGGAAGATAGTAGGTGTTGCCCATCCATAAGGCAAGCCACAGTCCATTTATAAAGTGGGCAAGATGAATGCTGGGAAGCTTCCAACTAGACAGGAAACCTCCATTGATGCATTCTCTTTTCTAAAGACTACAACCACGAACACAGTGGATACACAGACATAGAAACACTCGCCTTGCAAAACGACTTCCTAGAAACAGTCAACTCCAAACCATACAAACCACCATTCCTACCTATTTTCAGAACATGAGACAAAACCACAAACTCACATCCACATCCACAAAAGCACCTCCTTCCCCCAAGTAGGTCTGTGACTATCTGGAGTGTCCTCTGACTGGTGGGCCATACTATGTTGCCCCAAAATGGCCTGGCCTGTCTCAGATCTGTTCTTCTTGGCCCACTCTACGAAGTTGTCAGCAGGCAGCATTGAGCCAATACCTGCTATCTAGGGAAAGGCCCCTTTTCTGAGCTCTACTGGCATTTGGCCATCCTCATATCATTAGGTACCAAGAAAGACTGACTCTGTCCTTGGTAAATCCAAACAAGTTCGACCACTGGGACTGGGACTGGGACTGGCTCTGGGTGCCTGGCTTCTTGGATCCCAATTTCAGAGAGTTACATCACCAACGAAGTTAGGTAGGTCACCTCCTTCAGGAACTGAATGAGATCACTGCCTTGGCAACCACTTTGTCCTAACAGTTGCTTTCATGGGTCTCATGAGATGGAGGCTGCCCCTACTTCCTGTGACACTTTGACAAGTTTGAATGGTATATCAACAATGGCCACCCGGGAACACCTCTCCACGCAGGTCTGGTTTGGTCCATCTTCTCTACATTAAGAAAAGAGAGGCTGATTCATACACATCCCTTCGTTATCACAAGGTGTTTGCCATGGAAGATGGCTTTTGCTCTCTCAGGTCCTTCATAGCTGCCTACATCTTCTCCAGGGATCATTTCTGCATAGAAATTTGAGGTTCTCAGCAGGTGTAAGATCCCCTACATTCCTGTATTGTAAGATGAACTCTGTCCCTGCTCTTTTGTAATGTTAGATTGAGGCAACAGTGTATGGTTAGGGATAATAACAGGATCGATTTGGTTTAGGAATCATTCTGTGGGATGAATAATGGTATTGGGAACCTGCGATATTTATAGGAATACAGAGGTGAAATATAAGTATGTAAACAGAAATCTAGGTGAGATTTGAAGCTCAGAAGTGCATTGGGCAATTGATTGCGATACATAAGTCGATATACAATGCCGTAGGACTTGTACCTTGTATGATTGAATGTAGAGGAGAACATCCACTCAAACAGGGATAATCAATAGGATCAGGAAGATAGTCGGTAGATTTTGGAACAAGGGTGAATTTAGTATTTGTATTAAAAGTTCTTTAGCAATTGGGTTTTGGTTAGAGAGTGAATATCAATGTCAGCACATGTGAAGGGTCAGTCACAATGATGAACTGGGGAAAATATGTAGGAAAGCCGATATCAATAGAGACATTAGGAAAACAGGCAAAGTACAGGGTGAGTGATAGTATTAGACATTTTCAACAGTTTTGAGGTTGAATATATTAGGAAGAAACAAATATGTAGTCACCGATAGGATTGACATTTGAGAGCGTTATGCAAGCTGGACATGGATGTTTTTAGTAATCCATGTTCAGTGTCCATTTAGGCTTTGGTACAATCACACGTGTGAATTTTGCATTTTGCGTCCAGAATATTACTGTGATAACATGCATATTTAGATCAGGTGACATGAGTATTTCTTCCTCTATTACTGGGAGCAATATTTTGAAAACGTATAAATTAGTATTGGGGGTACAAAGAGGTGTACCCTGTGTCTATGAATATAGATAATGCATGAATAGACCATACTGTGAATAAATAATATAACTGGTTCCACTTTAAATCATGGATTGAATTGATATCAGAAAATATATTAGAAATCTTATATTGATATACAATCATTCATTCCAAACAGTTATACATCTAATTGTGAAATGATAGTTATGGTTTATCATGAAGGGTGTGTGAGTTTTGCTTAAACAATTATAAAGAAAATCGGAAATAATATGTTTGGAAAGAAGTCTCACGAATAGACCAGTTAAGAAACCTGGAGTAATGCATGTGTTCTGAAGCAGGAAGTGATTGAAAGTGAAACAAATGCCTATAAATTTGCCAACTTGTGCAAGAAATATATACCCTCTGATGTGCATAAACTGAAGAAATAGTAATGTACCAGTGTTGAATAAAAATGAACATCAAAATACAAATCATGTCCCATAAGAGTCTACTTGCATTGCTGTTAAACTGGGGCAGTTACTGTAGAAATATTAGGATAATGCCACAGTCTTGCTGGGCACAATCAGGAGCCACTTGTCAAAAGAAACTAACTTTATTTTTAAAACCACACACGCCAAACAAAACAGCCTCTCAGGAAAAACCCTTAGAGCGCCAACTGCCACCACTGGCTTCCCAAAAGCCTCTTCCTCCCACACAAGCCTCTCTCCACCTCCCACAATCCTCCTGCTCTTGAGGCCGATTGGCTAGGTCATGTGGGCAAAGCCAAATAAGTCCCCTAATGAGCAACTCCGTGGTCTGAAAGGGCAGGGAAACAGCCCAATGAGCATCACCACAGAGGAGCCAATCAGCTAGATGTTGCTGTGAGCCAATCATCAGCCAGCAGCTGGAAGTTTGCTGGCTTCTGGAATTTTGCTGGGGCCCCTTCGGATGTGGCTCTCAACATCTCCCCCTCTCTGTTTAAACAACACACATGTGGCTTAGGGACAGTGCCTGCCTTAGGTTGTCCAATAGTACATATGGTCCTTACCCGTTAAGTTGGTACCATTGCAATTGGATCTTACCCATCACTGACTACCGGTCCAGTTTACAGCAACACCTGTGGAGAGGTCTTTGTACCACCGGGGGGTGGTGAGGTTCTTTGCCTCACCTCTAATGGCCCCCAAACATTAGCTGGACGATAATGACACACAGAAGAGAGGAAGATACACAAAGCCAATTGACGGCTCCTTTTGGAAAAATTGTACCACCAATGACATCATCAGCAAATATACCCGAACATTACCACAAGTCGCTGCACAAACAGGTAGTTTACAATGCATACAGGAGAGTTCTCAATGTGTCTAGGCAAGTTCTGCAAGCATTTCAGTGATGGCTATTGCAGAAGCTGTAGATTGGTTTTATCTTTGATTTCACCAGCACTGGGATGAAGATAGGAATTCTGGCAATAATGGCTAAAGAAAAATTATGTAACATTCCAGAAGGCACTGAAAGAAAACAATTTTCTTAACTATTTACATTGTCTTGAAGATAATTATTAAATATAATGAAAAGGAAAGGTGAAAGAAAGGAAACAGATCTCTTAACCTCCTTTTTTTCAAATTTTAAAACAAACCTCAACAGCTCTTTACCCAATTTAAATTAAACCATTTAAATAATGTGAATAAAAAAATATTTGGATCCATTTTTTTTATGAGCGCTCATCATATATCATATATGGACATACGAACATTCAAACATATAACACAAAACACAAGTGTGCACACATAATATAATACATACAACACATAACCTAATAGTAAAGGCCTTATAACTTTTTACACGTGAAATCTCCATTGCAATGTTCAAAAACTCTTTTGTCAAAAAATAGAACTGATCAGCAAAACATTAAACTAGGTCTGTATGAGCTCAAAAAACAAAATAGAATGTGGGAAAGGGCAATAATAAAATAGATAATGAAGAAAGCATCCTGGTTCTATCTCAGATGTAAGGATAGTCAAACTGGAATTTTGGATATCAGCTGATAAGGCCTTGAGTCAAATCATCTTCTTTTTGGATGTGCCCTGATATGTCTTATAAAGAATAGATCTTTTCTGTCCCAGATTAGACTTTTTATATTGGAAAGTAAAGAGAAAACAGTAGAGAAAGGAGAAATCTTACCAGCAACTTCAAGGGATACTATAGCATTAACTATATACTGACTATCGGAAAATAAATTAAATACAGAATATTTAAATATCTCAAAAGCTTGTAATACTGCATTAAGCTCTCCCTTTTGAGCTGATTGTTGGGGTTCTAAAAATTTATAAGTTTTATCAGGTATAACTATTGCTGCTGTACCATTATTTGATACATCAGTGAATATATTTGAAGCATTCATGATAAGTGTTTTTCTTCTCAATTTTGGAAAAATTACAGGATGCGATGACCAAAAAGACAATAAAGGGTTAGATGGTAAGTGGTTATCAAATGAAACATTAGATTGGACCATGATTATTGCCCAAGTATTTAACTCATTAGCTAACTCATCAATTTGATTCAGAGTATATGGATTAAAAATTTTATTGGAAGAAATTCCAAACACTCCCTTTGCTGCTTTAATTCCTTTGAGTATTAATTATCCTAAAGCCTCAGGATACCTAGTAAGAATAGTGTAAGGAGAATAAGATAAATGTATCCATAATAATGGACCTTCTTGCCAAAATACTCCTGTAGGAATATTTTTTGTTGGTAGTACAATAAATAATAAAGGCAAACTTATATCAATTCTATCCAAATGCATATTTTCCATATATGTTTCATTGATTTTTAATGCCTTTCTTGCTTCAGGTGTTAACATGCGGGGTGAATTTTTATCTGATAGACCTTTTAGGATATCAAATAAAGGTCCCAACTCTCCTGTTGGTATACCTAGATAAGGCCTTATCCAATTTATGTCTCCTAATAACTTTTGAAAGTCGTTATGTGATTTGAGTTGATCTACTCGTATTTGAATTTTTGGTGGACTGACCATGGTTGAGGATAACAGAACTCCTAAATAATTAATTGGAAAATTTAATTGTACTTTATCTATTGCTATCTCTACATTATAATTTTTAATAAGTTTGTAAGTGTGGCATAACTTTCTAGCAATGTGTTTTTAGCTTTGTGTGCTAATAATACATCATCCATATAGTGAAATATTTGTGTTCAGAATTTTGATTTCTAAGTGGCTGGATTACTTTGTTAACATAAATATGACACATAGTTGGGCTGTTAGCCATCCCTTGAGGGAGTACTTTCCATTCATATCTCTGATCAGGACCTTCATGATTCAGTGCAGGGATAGTAAAAGCAAAACCTGGACTATCCTTAGGATGAATTATAATTGAAAAAAAAAAACAATATTTAATATCTATAACTAAAACATACCAGGTTATTGGCAAAGCAGACAATTGAGGAATCCCTGATTGAGCAGGTCCCATAATAACCATCTCATTATTAATGGCTCTAAAATCTTGCAATAGTCTCCATTTACCAGATTTCTTTTTGATGACATAAATGGGAGCATTTTGGGGATATACAGTCGGTTGTATATGTCCTTCTGCTAATTGTTGTTTTACCAGGTCATGGACTGCTTGTATCTTTTCTTTAGTCAGGGGCCACTGAGGAACCCATACTGTCTTTCTGATTTTCAGGTAATTTTTATTGTCTCAGTGGCCCTTTCCGAAAATCCAACCCATGTCTCTCTGTTTCTTGATCTATTTGTATTGGTGCTGCTATGACTTATTCTTGTTTTTCTAATCTTTTTTCTTTCCTAAAACCTTGTCTAGTCATAATAGTGGCTGCATTTTGGTTGATGTTATTTGTTAATGTCAAACCTAATTGATCTAGGACATCTCGTCCCCATAAATTTATGGGAAGATGATCCAATACATATGGCTGTATAGTTCGTTAACATCCTTTAGGATCCTTCCTATCTAATACCATTTTACTTCTATGGGGATTAGTCGCCACTTATAGGCCTCGAAGCGTTTGAGTGGCTTGTTGTAATGGCCAATGTTTTTGCCATTCTTGACGAGAGATGATGCTAATGTCTTCACCTGTATCCAGTAGCCCATTCAATTCATGCCCTTGAATATTTAGTTTTAGCATGGGGCGAGAATCTAAATTTAAAGAAAGCATAGCCAAATCTACACCTGTGGAGCCTAATCCCTTGGAACATCTTTCTACAGTACGACTGGAAAATTTATCATACAGGCTGGGTATTATTAGTAACTGTGCTATTCTATCTCCTTGTGAAATTACTGATATGTCCTTTGGAGAACTGGCTATAATTTTTATTTCACCTTCATAATCGGGATCAATCACCCCAGGACTTATCATAAGTTCTTTTAGAGTAGAAGAGCTGCATCCCAATAATAAGCCCATGGTTCCCTTGGGAAGAGGTCCTTTTACCCCTGTGGGAATGATTTGAACTCCCATCTCTGGAGTTAGTACTGATCTGGCAGAGGCACAGATGTCCAACACTGTGCTCCCTCTGGTTTGTCTGATGAGGGATCTGATGGACAATGTGTCCTGGGCACTACCCTGATGGGGTTGCTGGGTTCCTCCAGTGCTCTGTATATTTGTGGTTTGGGGACCCGGAGCATTGGAACCCCCTGTCCATTTATTTGGCAATTGAGCCCAATGCCTTTCTCCATGATATCGTGGAAAAACACCTGGTCCTTGTTCATTTTTTGATAATTGAGTACCCTCTATGGTGGTTTGAGAACAGCACTCATTAGCCCAATGTCTCCCTCTATGGCATTGTGGCCAAATACCTGGTATTCTACTCCTTTGATACCTAATATTGTTAAACCCTCCTTCTATGGGCCAATTCCTTTTAAAATGTCCTGTTTCTTCACATTGGTAGCATGTTCTTGGTCTGGCATCTAAAGCCTGTTTTACTGTAGCTGCCACAATTTGCCCTTGTTCATTAATGTATCTGGCAACTAAAGCCTGTTTTACTGCAGCTGCCATGACTTGCTCTTGTTCATTAATGTCTCTACATAATTAAATCAATGTGTTTAAATCTTCATTTTTCCATGGTCTAATGATATCTCTGCAACAACGATTCGCTTGCTTATAAGCCAGTTGTTTTAGTAATGGCATTGCTTGTTCTGTATTCCCAAAAACTCTGGTAGCTCTTTGAATAAGCCTTTCTACAAATTCAGCATAAGGTTCATTAGCTCCTTGTATTACCTTAGATAATTGACCTTGTAAACCTCCATGTTCTTGTAAAGTCTTCCATGCCTTAATTGCATCTACACCAATTTGTGCACATACACCATGATCATATGCAATTTGCTGCTGCTGATCTTCATAAGGTCCCTTTCCTAACAACATATCTAGATTTCTCTGAGGATAACCAGCTCCTGCATTTCGCCTAGCTGTCTCCTTTCAACATTCCTCATTGGCAACCTTCCATAACATGCATTGTCCTCGATTTAGCACAACATTACACATATTAGCCCAATCCACTGGCTTCATGTTCAAGTTGTTAATGGATTCGACCATGATTACATTGAAGGGTGCTTGAGGACGATAGGTTGTTACAGCCTCTTTTAGCTGCTTCACTGTTTTGAAATTTAAAGCATGGTAAACACGCTGCCCTCCTCCCTCAAATACAGGGCATGTTAATATTTGAGATCTTGTCTCAGGATCCTAACTATCAACTGCGGGAGTTGGGGGCCTTCCAGCATAAGAAAGTGGCCTTGTTAGTTGGACACTTATGTCATCTGGTGATAGAAAGGTGTTAGTAGCAGTCTCCTGTTGTAAATTTCCCCTGATGTTTTTTACTGTTTTACACTTTCTTTCTCTGTCTAACTAGCTTTAGAGGCCTTCTCTTTTACTTGAATTTTTTCGTCTGTCTGACTAGTTCGAGAGACGTTCTCTTTTACTTGAATAGTTTCCTCTATCTGACTAGCTCGAGAGACCTTCTCTTTTACTTGAATTTTTTCTTCTGTCTGACTAACTTGAGACACCTTCTGTTTTACTTGAATCAATATGTCTTCTTCTTCCTCTACCATTGACTGAACTGAAGGCTTTGAACTAAGCAAACAAGATATGAATGTCCACAATGGCAATGTGCCAACTGGCAGAATCCCTGGGCTTTTCTTTTCTATTCTTTTTAAATCTGCACCATGATGGTTCCATTGTGATATATTTAACAACTCCTCGTTAAAAAGCCATGGTCTACATTTTTGTATTGTATCAACAATTGCCATGACTGCTCTTGATTTTACTGGGATGCCTCCTTCCTCTAACAATTTACTTAACACTTTTTTGGTTTGTTTTTTACTAATTTTTGATCCCATATTTCTACTATAATACAAACCAACAAGATAACACCAAACAAAAAAAGAGAACGAAATAAAAATGGAACAACAAAAAATTATTATAGCCTTTCTCCCTATCTGTTCCTCAGACACAAATAGTTTTTCCTCAGATGTGAGCAGTTTTTCTTCCATCTCACTCATCTCCAGGGGCAGGCAACTTAAAACAAAAGAGGAATCATAAAATGGCTACCCATCCTCTCGCCCTGCCCTCAAGAGCGAGCAGTTTACCTTATCAGTTACCCTCAGTCGCTCCCCATATGAGCCACCAAATGCCGCTGTCTGGCTGGGCACAATCAGAATCCACTTGTCAAAAGAAACTAACTTTATTTTTAGAACCACACACGCCAAGCAAAACAGCCTCTCAGGAAAAATCCTCAGAACCCCAACTCCCAACACCAGCTTCCCAAAAGCCTCTCCCTCCCACACAAGCCTCTATCAACTTCTCACAATCCTCCTGCTCTTGAGGCAGATTGGCTGGGTCACGTGGGCAGAGCCAAAAAAGTCCCCCAATGAGCAGCTCCATGGTCTGAATGGGCAGGGAAACAGCCCAATAAGCATCACTGCAGAGAAGCCAATCAGCTAGATGTTGCTGGGGCTGCTGTGAGCCAATCATAAGCTGGAAGTCTGAAAGGCGGGGAAACATCTCAATGAGCATCTCCAATGAGCATCACCACAGAGGAGACAATGAGCTAGAAGTTGCTAAGGCCACTGTGAGCCAATCATCAGCCTGCAGCTGAAAGTTTGCTGGCACCTGGAAGTTTGCTGTGGCCCCTTCGGCTGTGACTATCAACAGGATACGTATGCACCATTCACTGAAGTTAGTTTTCAGTAATAGAAAACAAATATGAATTTCAGGTGGATGAATATTTCTGAAAAAAATCTTGTGAAAAGTTGATTATAAATCCACATACTTGAACATGAATGAATTTAGGGAGTGTAAATAAGACACATATATTTCATATTTTGAAAAATCTGGAGAGTGTGTATGTGTGTATACACACACACACACACACAAATTTTAAAATGTAGCAACATATATGCCAATCGAAATTCACCATGAAATATACATCATTCACAGATCTAAAAATATTCAATTTACTTAACAGGGATTTATGTATAATGTTGTTCTCCTAGGAAGCTCACCCATAGGTTCAATTTTCAGTTCCAACAGCATCTAGGAGGAGTGATCTCTTCTCAAAATTTGTATCTGCCAAATCAGCTACCGCACAAAAATATACACGTGATAAAAGGTAGGATTCTTTATGTGCATATAAAATAGATGTGCTGAATAGCATACAGAGAAAGGGAGACAGGAATTCACATATTTGTTAACTTTAAAAACACATGGACGACTATTTCAATTAAAAATTGACTAGAATTATAACACCTACTTGCAAAAGGAAAGTCCAAATATATACCATGCCTTCTCTGAACAGCTTCTATTTCTTTTCTGTTAGGATTCTTTTTCTCCATCATATTAGGATTAGTAGTCAGATTCTAGTACAGTATGGGTTAGTGTCAGGGATTCAGTATTTCAAATGGAAAATAGGAAAATGAATCCAATGTGTATGCAAACATATGCTAAACATAAATCTTTCCACTCTCATCCAGAAAAATGCCTTGACATTACCTTCGCCCCAAGTAAGACACAATTAGAGG
This sequence comes from Callospermophilus lateralis, assembly GCF_048772815.1. NCBI lineage: Eukaryota > Metazoa > Chordata > Mammalia > Rodentia > Sciuridae > Callospermophilus > Callospermophilus lateralis. Next base: position 767,300 of record NW_027515339.1, read on the forward strand.
AGAAGAATTAGAAAATCTGTTAATACATATCTGGAATGGAAAATGCTCAGGGGTTCACAACCTTGAAGGTGGTAGAGGAGTTTCCAAAAGTAAGGGAAAGGGTAAACACTCCAGAAACATGGAGCTCTGCTTGCCTAAAGACTTCTTGAGAAACTGCCTCTGAGGTTGGGCACTTGAAATATACGTTGTTGTCAGAAGCTTTAGCTTTCTTTGTAGTGAGACCATCAAAGCTGGGTCTTCATCTTTGTGACCTGGAGGATGTTGTTTCTTATTTTCCTAATGAACATGTGGCAGCAGTTCTGAATTCTTTCTTTGTAGGTAAACTGTGGCAACTTGGGGCTAAGTGTCTCCCTGTTTGGATTGTGAACCCAGTTGATAATCCTCCAGTTTTCGTGGTGTTTCTTGCTGCTGCACTTGGAGTTTGGTATTTGCTTCTTGAAATACAAGGATTTCAACTGGGGCAGAGTGCTGGAGGGATTTCTGTCACATGTGGTGTGTCAGGGTCTGCATATAAATGCACCAACCAGGCTTCTATCGCACATGCTTGCCCCCTTGACCATAGCAACTTGATTCTGAACATTGCCCTGAAAAATCTCCATATAACAAGATGCCTTTACATATAAGGGTCTGCTGGCTGCAGCATGTCAGTCACAAGCCATTTGGAAGCCAATGGCAGATCCACATGGCCCCAACACAGATGTTTTATCACACACCTGCACATCACTGCTCTAGGCCCCAACTCAGCAGTCTCCAAATTACTGGCATCTCTGTTCTACACCATTCTCATGAAACCAAGTCAATCAAGGCACTGTCTTGTACACTCATGATCAACAGCATAAGATCCAAAGTTACTCCAGTGCCATCTGGTCATGGGAATTTAAAAAATGTCATGGTACTTATCTAGCCATTTTTAAAGGATGAAGTTGGAGGCACTGTGGGTTTAAATTTATTCAGGAACCATTAAATGTTGAGGAAGTTTATTTCAATGAAAGTTCTGGAGAACTCTCAGAGGAAAGTCTTCCCAAAGAGTGACCAAAAAGTCACATGAAGCCAGGCCCATTGAGGTCTACAATATGAGGTCCATGTGAGTTTTGACTCTCAACTATTGCTGCCAAGTCTTTCAGAATGAAATCATGTGATATCCTGGCTGAGATTCCCAGTGTTCTGTGGAAAGCTACCCTGGTCCAAGATCTCAGTTTCCAAGAGCGACTCTCATGCATGGCCTCCTAAAACCCCAACACAATTCATGGCAATACTTCTCTGACGTCAGTTCTAGACCTCAGTCTCTAAGGGTATCACACCAGAGTTCAAGCCCAGGTGGACCCAGTCATCACTTCCAACCACCACACAAATAAACACAATTAAAACCAAAACACTCCCACAAGGCCCTCATCCTCTTCCATATAGACACTAATCATAACCTCTTGCTGGAGTTTTCCATGAGGGGCGCAGCCCAAGACAGTGTTCAAAAGAGCTCCCTTGCCACTTATTTTCCTAAAGTCAGCGTGGTTTTTTACCATTTTTGTTTTGGATACACACATGGAATCTTTCTTTAGATCCATGAGGTGCTGAGAATCTAAGCCACAGCATCACACAGGGCCAAGAGGCTGAATCAGACACATCCTTATCCTAAGCAATTAAACAAAGAGCGACAGGTGATGCGCATGCATTTCCATTTGAAAACAGTTTTCATCAGTCTTCCCAAATGGGTGGACTGAGGCAAAGACCTCCTGACATTCAGGTCAACAGAACAATAGGTAAGCAAAAGGCCAAAAGAAGGGTTTTTCCACTGAGACATTACTGGTCACACTGATATCTGTGTTTTCTGAGATGCTCCCATTTCCTTCAGCTATCCAGTACATGGCCATGTCACAGAGCTTGGAGGGGTACATATCTTGGACACAAATCCATAAGACTATTTTGGAGAGTGGCCAGAATTTAGGAAGAAAACATGAACTTAGGAATTTAGTAGGTGTTGCACATCTATAAGACAAGCCACAGTCCATTAATAAATCGGGCAGGATGAATGCTGGGAAGCTTCCTAATAGACAGGACACATCCTTCATGCAATCTCTTTTCTAACGTCTTCAACCATGAACACATTGGAATACATAGATAAAGAAACACTCACCTTGTCAAACGACCTACTATAAAGAGTCCACACCAAACCAAAAAAAACCCCGCCTTTTCCACCTATTCTCAGAAGATGAGACAGAACCAAAAACTCACACCCACACCCACAAAGGCACCTCCTTTCCCCAAGTAGGTCTGTGACTATACAGTGTGTCCTCTGAATGGTGGGCCATACTATGTTACCCCAAAATGGCCTGTCTTGTCTCAGATCTGTTTTCTTTGGCCAACTCTGTGAAGTTGTGAGGATCCATTGGTGAGCCACTTTCTGCTTTCTCAGGAAGGGCCCCTCTTCCGAGCTTTTCTGGCATTTGGCCATCCTCACATCAGTAGGTACCAAGAAAGACTGACTCTGTCCTTGGTAAATCCAAACAAGTGAGACCACTGGGACTGGTACTGGGACTGGCTCTGTGTGCCTGGTTTCCTGGATCCCAAGTTCAGAGATTCCATCACCAAGAAAGTGAGGTAGGTCACTTCCTTCAGGAACTGAATGAGGTCACAGCCTTGGCAACCACTTTGTCCTAACAGATGCTTCCAAGGGTCCCATGAGATGGAGGCTGCACCTACTTCCTCTGACATTTTCATAAGTTAGAATGGTATATCAACCATAGGTACTGGGGAACAGCTCTCCACAGAGGCTTGGTTTGGTCCATCTTCTCTACATTAAGAAGAGAGATTCTGATTAAGACACAACCCTTTATCCTGACCATGATTTTTGCCATGGAAGATGACTTTTGCCCTCTCAGGTCGTTCATAGCATCCTACACATTCTCCAGGGATTATTTCTACATGGACCTTTGAGGTTCTCAGCAGGTGGAAGATCCATACATTCCTGTATTGTAATACCAACTCTGTCTCTGCTCTTCTGTAAAGTTAGATTGAGGAACAGTGTATGGTTAGGATTAATAACATGTTCAATATGGGTTAGGAATCATTCTGCTTGATGAACAATGTTATTGGAAACCTGCGATATTTACATGAAAATATAGGTGAAATATAAGTATTGAAATATAAATCTAGGTAAGATTTGAATCCTAGAAGGGAATTTGGCCTTTGAGTGGGATACTTAGCTTTGAATTATGTTCTGCACATATGTCTCAGATAAGTTGATATGCAATGGCATAGATCCTTGTACCTTCGATGATTGAATGTAGAAGAGAGCATCCAGTTAAAAAAGGGATTTTTGCTAGGATTAGGAATATAGTTGGTAGGATTACGAAGAAGATTGAGTATAGAATTTGGACCAAAAGTTCTTTAGCAATAGGGTTTCTGGTAGAGATTGAATATAAATGTCAGCACATGTGAAGAGTCAGTCACAATGATGAACTGGGGAAAAAAGTAGGAAAGCAGATGTGAATAGAGAGTAGGAAATCAGGCAAATTATAAAATGAGTGAGAGGTTTAGACAGTTTCAACAGGGTGAGATTGAAAATGTAGTCTTAGGAAGAAACACATATGTAATCACCAATAGGATTGACATTTGAGAGCATTAGGCAACCTGGACATGGATGTTTTTAGTAATCCATGTTCACTTTCCATTTAGGCTTTGGGACAGTCATAAGTGTGACCTTTGCATTTTGTGTCCAGAATATTACTGTGATAAAATGTATATGTAGATCAGTTGACATGCATATTTTTTCCACCATTTCTGGGAGCAAAATTTTGAAGATATAGAAATTATTGTTGGGAGTACACAGAGGTGTACCATGTGTCTATCAATATATAGACAATGCATGAATAGACCATACTGTGAATAAATGATATAACTGGTTTCACTTTGAATAATGGATTGAGTTGATATCTGAAAGTATACAAGAAATCTTATATTGATGTACAATCATTCATTTAAACCAGTTTTACATCTAATGGTAATATTAGTGTTATGTTTTATCATGACGGGTGTGTCAGTTTTGCTTCAAAAGTGATAATGGAAATCGAAAATAATGTGTTTGGAAAGAAGTGTCACAAAAAGAGAAGTCAAGAAACATGGAGGAATACATGTGTTCTGAAGCAAAACTGATTGAAAGCAAAACAAATGTGTATATATTTGCTAAATTGTGGATGAAATATACATCCTATGATGTGCATTAACTGGAGAAATAGTAATGTACCAGTGTTGAATAAAAATGAACGTCAAAATACACATTATATCACATAGGAATCTTCTTGCATTGATGCTAAATTGGGTCAGTTACTGTATAAATATTAGAATTTTATTTTGGTGTTATAATACAATTTATTTTAGCACTAGCATGCCACAGAATGTAGAAGAAAGAGCAATGGATTTTTAGTTATAACACTAATAATCTAGCATTTAATGATTATTTTGGGGAGTCTAGAATTTACATAAGGCTATGCAACATAATTTTTTGTATTTAACATTCATAAAATCTTGGAATTTTGGTAATATTTCTGCTTTTTTATTTTTTCAGTTGTTGATAGACCTTCATTTTATTTATTCGTATGTGGTGCTGAGAATATAACCCACTGCCTCACACATGCTAGACAAGCATGTTAACACTGAGTCACAAACCCAGCCCCTCCACTTTTATCTTTTCAGCAAACACTCCTCTCCCTCTTCTTTACTCACTTTCTTCCTCATTTTCCCCCTTCTCTCTCTACCTTTTTCATTTTCCCTCCATAAGTATTTTTCTCTCATAGCATTACAAACAGTACTATGCTATGAAATTTACATTTAAAACTGTTTTTTATAGTCATTCTTTTTTCTTGAGAAAATTTTAAAATTATAACCACCTGATAAATATATTACAATACATTTATTATGCATATGTATCTATATTCATGCATATGTGTTATATATATATATATATATATATATATATATATATATATATATATATACATATATATTTAAAAGTACTTTGATTAGCCTGTTAGAAATAATATAGACCAAGTCTTTCTTAATTCTCAAGTCTTCCAGAATTAACATCTTACAGTGAAAATCAAATAAACATATTTAAGTAAACAGGTATCATTCTTATTTATCAATACTGATAATTTAAGGTTTTTATATCACATTTAGCTGTAATATGGCATATTAACTCTTTTGAATTAGAGAATTTTTTTTTTGAACAACCTATTATTTAAGGACCATATGCACTGACATTTTAAATGGCTTTCTTGTGATTTCACTTTCTATCAATTGCATATTAATTGCCAAATACTTATTTTAGTAATTTTCATATTCATAATTGATATAAAGTCAATTGATTAATTCTTTTTGTAAGGAGTTACTAATTACAGTAGGGACAGTATTAATAATTCTAAATCTTTATAAAAATGGTACAAAAATATTTTCATGCAAAATTATGTATAATTGCATGCTCTAAATGTTTGATTGTTGATACATATAATAAAGAGCTTTTGATGAGTCTCTTCCCCAGTAAAACAGAAAATGCAAAGATATAGTTGGGTATGTATGTCCAAACAAACATATGGAAAAATACACATTATCATCCAGAAACTATTAAATAAAAGATGAAAAGAACAATCCAACACATTGTACCAACTTGTCAGATGAGGTAGTATTCTGGAAGAATAGCCTAAGTCTAGACCTGGTCCATGTCAAAATATTCACAAAAAAATAAAATATGAAAAATATAGGAAATGCTATGAGTTTTTCTTGAAGGTAAGTGGATTATCCTTTAATCTCAATTATGTGCATTTTTAGAAGCCAGTATTCTGGTAAAATAAATTTGTGATAGTTACAAGTACACAAAACAAAGTTTCTGCTTAGCAAAATGAATGCATCTCAACTCTTTTTTAGCTGATTTCTTCCCACTCAACTTTAAACCTTTATTTATTTATTTTTTATTGGTTGTTCAAAACATTACAAAGCTCATCCTATATCATCTTTCATACATTTGACTCAATTGGGTTATGAACTCCAAATTTTCCCCAAATACGAGTTGCAGAATCACATCGGTTACACATTCACATTTTTACATAATGTCATATTAGTGACTGTTGTATTCTGCTACATTTCCTATCCCCTACTATCCCCTACTATACCCCCTCCCATCCCCTCCCATCTTCTTTCTCTACCTCATCTGCTGTTGTTCACTTCTCTCCCTTGCCCCACCTTTCCCCAATTTTCCCTAACCCATTGTTTGAAGATGCTATCCTACATCCATTGCATGCTTTTAGCCCCTTTTTCAAATATAAGAAAGTTGTAATTTTGAGGATTGGTTTCTGTTTCCTCTATTCTGTACCATTGTTCCACCTGCCTATTTTGTTACCAGTACCACTCTGTTTTTGTTAATATTGCTTTTAGTACAGTTTGAACTCTGGTATCACTATACGTCCAGATTCATATTTTCTGTTTAGAGTTGCTTTTGCTATTCTGGGTCTTTTGTTTTTCCATCTTCTAAGATCTTCTTCTCTCTCTCTCTTTAGGGTTCTGTAGTTTTCAGTGTATAAAACTTTCACGTCTTTTGTTAGGTTGATTCCCGAGTATCTTATTTTATTTGAGGATATTGTGAATGGAGTGGTTTTCCTCATTTCCATTTCAGAAGTTGTGTTGCTGACATACAGGAATGCCTTTCATTTATGCGTGTTAATTTTATATTCTGCCACTTTGCTGAATTCATTTATTAACTCTAGACGTTTCATTGTAGACCCTTTGGGGTCTGTTAAATATATTTTCATGACATCTGCAAATAGCGATAATTTAAATACTTCTTTTCCTATTTTTATGCCTTTAATTTTTTTTGTCTGTCTAATTGTTCTGGCTAGTATTTCAAGAACTAAATTGAATAGAAGTGGTGATAGAGGGCATCCCTGTTTTGTTCCAGATTTTAGAGGGAATGCCTTCAGTTTTTCCACATTTAGGATGATGCTAGCCTGAGGTTTAGCATATATTGCTTTTAAAATGTTGAGGTAAGTTCCTGTTATCCCTAGTTTTTCTAGTGTTTTGAACATAAAGTGATGGTGAACTTTGTCAAATGTTTTTTCTGCATCTATTGAGATGATCATATGGTTCTTGTCTTTATGTCTATTGATGTGGTGAATGGCATTTATTGATTTCCGTATATTGAACAAGCCTTGCATCCCAGGGATGAATCTTACTTGATCATGGTGCACAATTTTTTTGATATGCTTTTGTATTCGATTCGCCAGGATTTTATTGACAAGTTTTGCATCGAAGTTCATTAGAGATATTGGTCTGTAGTTTTCTTCTTTGAAGTGTCTTTGTCTGGTTTCGGGATCAGGGTGATTTATCCTCATAGAATAAATTTGGAAAAGCTCCTTCTTTTTGTTTTTTTTTGAAATAGCTTGAAAAATATTGGTATTAATTCTTCTTTAAAGGTTTTGTAGAACTCCGCTGTATACCCATCCAGTCCATGGCTTCTTTTGGTTGGTAGTTTTTGATGGCTTCTTTCATTTCTTCCTTTGTTATTGGTCTGTTTAAATTGCGTGTGTCTTCCTGACTCAATCTGGGCAGATCTTATGACTTAAAAAATTCATCGATATCTTCACTATCTTCTATTTTATTGGAATATAGTGTTTCAAAATACTTTCTAATTATCTTCTGTATTTCTGTAGTGTCTGTTGTGATATTGCCTGTTTCATCCCGTATGTTAGTAATTTGAGTTCTCTCTCTTCTTCTCTTCATTAGCATGGCTGTGGGCCTGTCAATCTTATTTATTTTTTCAAAGAACCAACTTTTAGTTTGATCAAATTTTTTAATTTTTTTTGTTTCAATTTTGTTGATTTCTGCTCTAAATTTAATTATTTCTTGTCTTCTACTACATTTGCTGTTGTTTTGCTCTTCTTTTTCTAGGTTTTTGAGGTGTAGTGTGAGTTCATTTATTTGTTGATTTTTTTCTTTTTTTGAGGAAAGAACTCCAAGAAATGAACTTCCCTCTTAAACTGCTTTCATTGTGTCCCATCGATTCCGGTATGTTGTGTCTGTATTGTCATTTGTCTCTAAGAATTTTTTTTATCTCCTCCATTATGTCTTCTGTAACCCATTGATCATTCAGTAGCATGTTGTTCATTTTCCATGTGATGTAGGATTTTTCCTTCCTTCTTTCATCATTGATTTCCAGTTTCATTCCATTATTATCAGATATAGTGCATGGTATAATCTCCATGCTTTCATATTTACTAAGAATTGCCCTATGGCATAATATATGGTCTATCTTTGAGTAGGATCCATGTGAAACTGAGAAGAACGTGTATCCACTTGATGATGGCTGATATATTCTATATATGTCGTTTAAGTCTAGGTTACAAATTGTGCTGTTGAGTTTGATAGTTTCTTTATTTCTTGTCTAGAGAATCTGTCTAATGCCGAGAGTGGTGTCTTGAAGTCACCCATAATTATTGTGTTGTAGTCTATTTGGCTATTGAACTTGAGGAGAGTTTGTTTTATGAACATTGCAGCTCCATTGCTTGGTGCATACAAATTCATAATTGTTATGTCTTGTTGGTGGATGGTTTCTTTTAACAGAATATAGTGTCCTTCTTTATCCCTTTTGATTAACTTAGGTTTGAAGTTGATTTTATTCCACATGAGTTTGGCCACTCCTTCTTGCTTCTGAGGGCCATGTGAGTGGTATGATTTTTCCCAACCTTTTACCTTCACACTGTGTATGTCTTTTCCTATCATATGACTCTCCTTAAGGCAGCATATTGTTGGATTTATTTTTTTTGATCCAGGTTACTAGCCCATTCTCTTGATTGGTGAATTTTGGCCATTAACATTTAAGGTTACAATTGAAATATGATTTGTTCTTTCAATCATGTTTATTTATTTATTATGTTTTAGTTTGGCTAGTTTTTACTTTTTTGGTTATTTTCCTCCCCCTTTACTGAGATACCTCCTGCTGTTAGTTTTCGGCACTATTTATCAATTCCTCTTCTTGTAGTATTTTGCTCAAAATGCTTTGCAGTGCTGGTTTTCTGGCTGCGAATTCTTTTAGCTTTTGTTTATTGTGAAAGACTTTAATTTCGTTTTCAAATCTGAACCTTAATTTTGCTGGATACAGTATTCTTGGTTGGAATCCATTATTTTTCAGCATTTGAAATACATTGTTCAAGGATCTTCTCGCTTTCAAAGTCTGTGATGAAAAATCAGTCATTAACCTAATTGGTTTTCCCCTGAATGTAATCTGCCTCCTTTCTCTTATAGTGTTTAATATTCTCTCCTTGTTCTGTATGTTGGCTATCTTCATAATTATATGTCTTGGAGTTTGTCTATTATGATTTTGAATGTTTGGGGTCCTGTAGGCTTCCAGGATTTGACAATCCGATCCATCTTTCATCTCTGGGATGTTTTCTAGAATTATTTTATTTAATATGTTCTCCATTCCTTTGGTTTGAATCTCTATGCCTTCTTCTATCCCAATGACTCTCATTTTTTATGACATCCAATATCTCTTGAATAGATTGCTAGTGGGATTTAAGCCTCTTTTCTGTGTTGATTATATTCTTTTCAAGTTGATAAACTTTGTCTTCATTATCTGATATTCTGACTTCTGCTTGATCTAGTCTATTTGTAATATTCTCGTTTGAGTTTTTAATTTGGTTAATACTTTCCTGCATTTCTAGTATTACTGTTTGATTTCTTTTAAGATCTCTATCTCCTGGTAAAGCTCGTTGTTTGCCATTTGAGTTTGTTTGTTTAATTCATTTTCAAAATATACTTTTATTGCTTGGACTTGCTGCCTCATGTCTTCTCTAATATTCCTTTCCATCTGAGTTAGGTATGCCTTAAGTTCTTTCCCTATCCCTGTTTCTGATGCTTCTAGGTCCTCCTGTAGAATTAAGTTGTCCTGCATTGTTTGTACTCCTTTCTTTCCCTTGTTTTTTCATGATGCTCATGTTACTTTCCAGCTCTATTTGATTGCTTTGTTTCTGTTTTATTCTATAGATTTGTTTCGGTGTTGCGTATCTCTGTTGTCTCTCCTTTGTGTTGGTAGACTATGCCTGCTAAAGTGGATTCCACTTGTAGGGAATTCCGAAGGCCGAGCTCCAGTGACGTCACCCCTCTGCTTTGGCGGGCCCAGGCTCCTTGCCGAAATGTTCGAATACGGGGATGGAACTGGACTGTCTCCAGTTGGTTTCAGCTCTAGGTCACTGGCGGGTGGGCAATCACTAGCCACCCAGTGGCGCAGTCGGTCTCCTGCGCGCCGGTGTTCTCCAGACGCCCAGTCACGCGGACAGCAGGTGGACTGTCACCTGCGCTTCTGTGTTCTCCAGCTTCCCAGTCACAAGAGCCTGGCCTCTAGTCCCCTGGTTTCTCCTGCTAGTCCTGGTTTCTCCTGCTAGACTAGATTTCCCCTGAGTGATGCTTCTCTGCAGTTCAATCTGTATTCTGGGCCTGTCATTTGTTGGGTGTGGAGGGTGTCTATTGGAACCCAGACACTCTATTGTTTTGAGGATCAGTCAGACCGGATCTCCGGTTGCACATTTGGCTCGTTTTTCAGACCCAATTACCAGATCTCAGTGCTAAAAATCTTTCTTATAGGTTTTGGTGCACCCCCATTTTGCTGTAAGTTCTTAACAAGATAGTTTTTTGTGGTTCTATCTCGTTATTCACCTGTGCAGTGGCGCATTACACTGGGTGTGATGCACTCTATTCGTGGCAATCAGGCAATCATGAAATATTATGCTTTGTATGCAGCATTTTCTGAAGTTAGTTTTCAGTATTAGGAAACAAATATGTATTTCAGGTGAATGAATAATCTGAATTTCTGAGAATAATCTTGTGAAAAGTTGATTATAAATCCACATACGTGAATATGAATGATTTTAGGGAGTGTATAATAAGACACATATATTTCATATTTTGAAAAATCTGGAGAGTGAGATATATATATATACACAGAAACACACTCACAGACATTAAAAAGTAGCAATATATATGCCAATAGAAATTCAAAATGAAATATATATCCTTCACATATCCAAAAAAATACATTTTACTGAAAATGGATTTATGTATAATGTTGTTCAACTAGGAGGCTCACCCATAGGTTGAAATTTCAGTTCCAAAAGGGTTTAGGAGGAGTGATCTCTTCTCACAATTTGTATCTGCCTAGTCAGCCACCTCAGAAGAAAGTCTGTGTGATACCAGGTAGTATTCTATATGAACATATAAAAATACATGTGCTGAATAGGTGACAGAGAAAGGGGAGAGGAATTCACATATTTGTTAACGTTAAAAACACATGGAGAAATATTTCAATAAACATTGACTATATTTATAACTCCAACCCCATATAATGCAAAAGGGAAGTCCAACTATACACCATGCCTTCTCTGAACTGTTTGTATTTCCATTCTGTTAGGGTTACTATTCTCCATCATATTAGGATTAGTAGTCAGAGTCTAGTAGGTTATGGATTAGTGTCAGAGATTCAGTATTTCGAATAGAAAATAGGAAAATACACCCATTGTGTTTGCAAATATGTGTGATACAAAAATCTTCCCACTCTCATTCAGAACAATGCCTTGACATTACCTTCTCCCCTAATAAGACACAATTAGAGGAGAAGAGTTAGAAAATCTGTGAATACATATCTGGAATGGAATATTCTCGGTGTTCACAAGCTTGGAGGTGGTAGAGGAGTTTCCAAAACTAAGGGACAGGGTAAACACTCCACAAACATGGAGCTCTGCAGGCCTAAAGACATATTGAGAAACTGCCTCTGAGTTTGGGCACTTAAAATGTATGTTGTGGTCCGAAGCTTTAGCTTCCTCTATAGTGAGAGCATCAAAACTGGTCTGCATCTATGTGACCTGGGGGACATGGTATCTTATTTTCCAATGAACATGAGGCAGCAGTGCTGAATTCTCACTTTGTAGGTAAACTGTGGCAACTGGAGTCTAAGGGTCTCTCTGTGTGGACTGTGAAGCTAATTGATCATGCTCTACTTTTCTTAGTAGAGCACTGGGAGTTTGTTATTTGCTTCACAAATACAAGGAGTTCAACTTGGTCAGAGTGCTGGAGGGAGGTCTGTCACATGTGGTGCCTCAGGGTCTGCAGGAGAATGCACCAGTCAGGCTTCTATTTCACATAGTTTGCCCCCTTGACCATAGCATCCTGATTCTGAACATTGCCCTGAAACCTCTCCATATAACAAGATGCCTTTACATATAGGGTCTGCTTGCTGCACCATGTCAGTTACAAGCCATTTGGAAGCCAATGGCAGATCTACGTGGCCCCAACACAGATGTTTTATCACACACCTGCCCACCACTGTTCTAGGCCCACTACTCAGCAGGCTCCAACTTACTGGCATCTCTGTTCTACACCATTTTTAAGAAACGCAGTCAATCAAGGCACTGTCTGTTATACTCATGATCAGCAACTGGACATCAAAAAGTTCTCCAGTGCCACCTGCTCATGAAAATTTCAAAAATTCCATGGTATTTCTCTAGCCATTTTTCAAGGATGATGTTGGAGGCACTATGATTTTCAATTCACTCAGGAACCATTAAATGTTGAGGAAGCTCATTTCAATGAAAGCTCTGGAGAACACTCACAGGCAAGGCTTCCCAAAGGGTCGCCAAAAGGTCACATGAAGCCAGGCCCATTGAGGTCTGCAATGTGAGATCATGTGTGTTTTGCCTCTCAACTATGGCTGCCAAGTCTTTCAGAATAAAATCATGTGATATTCTGGCTGAGATTCCTCGTGCCTTGTGGAAAGCCTTTCTGGGCACAGATCTCAGTTTCAAAGGGCGACTGTCATTCATGGCCTCCTAAAATCCCAACACAACTCATGGCAATAATTCTCTGAGGTCAGTTCCAGAACTCAGTCTCTAAGGGGAATCACACCAGAGTTCAAGACCAGGTGGAGCCAGTCATCTTTTTCAACCGCCACACAAACTTCCAAAATTAAAACCCAAACACTCCCACAAGGCCCTCATCTTCTTCCATATAGATACTCATTATAAACTCTGGCTGGAGGTTTCCATGAGGGATGCAGAACAAGATAGTGTCCAAAGTTAGCTCCCTTGCCCCTCATTTGCCTAAAGTCGGGGTGGCCTGAACACCTTCCTGTGAACCTGGAGTGATCAAATAGTGTGCCGTTAATACTGCTCTGCTTCTCCAATTTGAGGACGACTGACTGTGGGGTTTAGATTCTTTATGTGAATTGGAAGCATGAGAAAATGCAAGCACCTTTGGGCTTGCCTCTCCTTGGCTTTGAAGAATGCATTTGACCCAAAGAATCCCTCTTCTCACTTGATGGAGGTCAGGAACCTTACAGAGGAAGGCAAGAGACTTCATCCGCAATGACTGATCTTTTGATCATTTTGGTTTTGGATGAACACATGGGATCCATCAGGTGCTGAGAATCTAACCACAGCCTCACACAGGGCCAAGAGGCTGTTTCAGACAAATCCATTTCCAAAGCAATTAAGCAAAGAGCTACAGGTGATGTCCATTCATTTCCATTTGAAAACTTTTTTCTTCAGGCTTCACAAAGAATTGGCCTGTGGTAAATACCTTCCTGATATTCAGGGCAACAGAACAATAGGTAAGCAAAAAGCCCAAATCAGGGTTTCTCCACTGAGACTTTCCTGGTCACACTAGCTACCCACTACATGGCCATATAACAGAGCTTTTAGGTGGTAAATATCTTGGACACAAAACCATGAAGCTATTCTGCAGAGTGTCCAGAATTCAGAAAGAAAACAGAAACTTATGAAGATATCAGGTGTTGCCCTTTGATAACAAAAGCCACAGTCCATTTATAAATTGGGCAAGATGAATGCTGGGAAGCTTTCTACTAGACAGGACACATCCTTTGATGCATTCTTATTTCTAATATCTACAACCACGGACACAGGGGGATACACAGACATAGAAGCACTCGCATTGCAAAACGACTAACTAGAAACAGTCCACGCCAATCCAAACAAACAGTCTTTCCTACCTATTCTCAGAACATGAGACAAGACCATGAACATACACCCACACCCACAAAGGCACCACCTTTGCTCCAAGTAGTTCTGTGATTACCCAGAGTGTCCTCTGAATGGTGGGCCATACTATATTCCCCCCAAATGGCCTGTCCTGTCTCAAATCTGGTCTCCTTGGCCAATTCTGTGAAGTTGTCATTAGCCATGGGTGAGCCACTACCTGCTTTCTCAGGAAAGGCCCCTCTTCAGAGCTTTTCTGGCATTTGAACATCCTCACATCTGTAGGCACTAAGAAAGACTGACTCTGTCCTTGGTAAATTGAAGCAAGTGAGACCACTGGGCCTGGGACTGCGACTGGCTCTGGGTGCCATTCTTCCTGGATCCCAAGTTCAGAGAGTTCCATCACAAAGGAAGTGAGGTGAGGTCACTTCCTTCAGAAACTGAATGAGGTCACTGCTTTGGCAACAACTTTGTCCAAATAGTTACTTCTAAGGGCCCATGAGATGGAGGCTGTTCCTACTTCCTGTAACACTTTCAAAAGTTAGAATGGTATATCAACCATAGGCACCTGGGAACACCTCTTCACACAGGCCTGGTTTGGTCTATCTTCTCTACATTAAGTTGATAGAGGCTGATACAGACACATCCCTTCATCCTCACCAGGTTGTTTGCCATGGAAGATGACTTTTGCTCTCTCGGGAACTTCACAGCTGCCTACATCTTCTCCAGGGATTATTTCTACATGGACCTTTGATGTTCTCAGCAGGTGGAAGATTCCCTACATTCCGGTATTTAAAGAGAAACTCTGTTCCTCCTCTTCTGTAAAGTTAGATTGAGGTAACAGTGTATATTTAGGGTTAATAACATGTTTGATTTGGGTTAGGAATCTCTCTGCCGGATGAATAATGGTATTGGGAACCTGTGATATTTACAAGAATATATAGGTGAAATATAAGTATGAAAACAGAAATGTAGGTAAGATATGAAGCCAGAAGGGCATTGGGCCCTTGAGTGGGATACTTAGGTTTGAATTATGTTCTGCATATGTGTCTCAGATGAATTGATATAAAATGGCATAGGACCTTTTACCTTGAATGATTGATTGTTGAA
Organism: Callospermophilus lateralis; assembly: GCF_048772815.1. Classification (NCBI taxonomy): domain Eukaryota; kingdom Metazoa; phylum Chordata; class Mammalia; order Rodentia; family Sciuridae; genus Callospermophilus; species Callospermophilus lateralis. The sequence goes on from NW_027515339.1 coordinate 782,434, forward strand.
GAGAACATCGAGTTAAAAAGTGATAGTCAGTAGGATTAGTAAGATAGTCAGTAGGTTTATAAAGAAGAGTGAGTATAGGATTTGGACCAAAATTTCTTTAGCAATAGAGTTTCGGGTAGAGAGTGAATGTAAATGTCAGCATATGTGAAGTATGAGTCACAATGATGAACTAGGGAAAATATGTAGGAAAGCAGATATCAATAGAGATATTAGGAAATCAGGCAAAGTGTAAAGTGAGTGATAGAATTAGACATTTCCAACAGGCTTGAGGTTGAATATATAATCTTAGGAAGAAACAAATATGTAGTCATCAATAGGATTGACATTTGAGAGCATTAGGTAACCAGGACATGGTTGTTTTTGGTAATCCATGCTCATTTTCCATTTAGGCTTTGATACAATCATGAGTTTGACCTTTGCTTTTTGTGCCCAGAATATTACTGTGATAAAATGTATATATAGACAAGGTGACATCAGTATTTCTTCCACCATTTCTGGGAGCAATATTTTGAAGAGGTACAAATTAGTAATGGGGGGACAAATAGGTGTACACTGTGTTTATGAATATAGAGATAATGCATTAATAGACCATACAGTGAATAAATAACATAACTGGTTCCAACTTTAAATAATGGATTGAATTGAAATGTGAAAATATACAGGAAATTTTATATTGATATGCATACATTCATTCCAACCAGTTTTACATCTAATGGTAATATTAATGTTATAGTTTATCATGAAGAGTGTGTGAGTTTAGCTTCAAAATTGATTATGGAAATCGAAAATAATGTGTTTGGAAAGAAGTCTCATGAAAAGACCAGTCAAGTAACATGGAAGAATTCATGTGTTCTGAAGCAGGAAGTGAAACAAATTCTTATTAATTTGCTAACTTGTGGATGAAATATATGTCCTATGATGTGCAAAAACTGAAGAAATACAAATGTACCAGTGTTGAATTAAAATAAAGGTCAAAATAGACATTAAGTCCCATAGGAATCTACTTGCATTGATGTTAAACTGGGTCTGTTACTGTAGAAATATTAGGATTTGTAAGCACCATTGATTGAAGTTAGTTCTCATACTGGGAAACAAATATGTATTTCAGGTAGATGAATATTACTGAGAATAATCTTGTGAAAAGTTGATTATAAATCCACATACATGAACATGAATGAATTGATGGAGTGTATATAAGAGACATATATTTCATATTTTATAAAATCTGGAGAGTGTGTGTGTGTGTGTATATATATATATATATATATATATATATATATATATATATATACAGAAAAACACAAAAATACATTAAAAAGTATCAATATATATGCCAAACGTAATTTATCAGTAATATATATCATCCACAGATGAAAATATATTTATTTTACTGAACATGGATTTATGTATAAATTGTTCTACTGGGAAGCTCACCCATAGTTTTAATTTTCAGTTCCACCAGCGTTTACGAGATCTCTTCTCACAACTTGTTTCTGCCCAGTCAGCCAACTCAAAAAAATGTACGTGTGAGACCACGTAGGATTCTATATTTGCATATAAAAATACATGTGCTGAGTAGGCTACATAGAAAGGAAGACAGGAATTTACATATGTGTTAACATTAAAAACACATGGAGGACTATTTCAATTAAAAATTGAGTAGATTTAGAATACCTACCCTCTATCATGCAAAAAGGAAGTCCAACAATACACCATGCCTGCTGTAAACTGCTTGTATTTTCATTATGTTTGGGTATTTTTCTCCATCATATTAGGATTAGTAGTCAGAGTCTAGTAGGGTATGAGTTAGTGTCAAGAATTCAGTATTTCAAATGAAAAATTGTAAAATGAATCAATGTGTATGCAAATGTGTGCTACACAAAAATTTTCCCACTCTCATTCAGAACAATGCCTTGACATTACCTTCACCCCAAGTAAGACACATTTAGAGGAGAAGAGTTAGACAATCTTTGAATACATATCTGAAATGAAAAATGTTCAGGAGTTCACAACCTTGGAGTTGGTAGAGGAGTTTCCAAAAGTAAGGGACAGTGTAAAATCTCCACAAACATGGAGATTTACCAGCCTAAAGACTTCTGGAGAAAGTGCCTCTAGGTTGGGCACTTGAAATATATGTTGTTGTCAGGAGCTTTAGCTTCCTTTCTAGTGAGACAATCAAAGCTTGGTCTGCACATCTGTGACCTGGAGGACATGGTTTATAATTCTCCAATGAACATGAAGCAGCAGTGTTGATTTCTCTCTTTGTAGGTAAACTATGGCCACTGGGTCTAAGTGTCTCCCCATGTAGACTGCTAAGCCATTAGGTCATCCTCCACTTTTCAAAACGTTTCTTGATACTGCACTCGGAGTTTGGTATTTGCTTCATGAAATACAAGGAGTTCAACTGGGACAAAGGGCTGGAGGAAGTTCTTTCACGTGTGGTGGGTCAGGGTCTGCAGGAGAATGCACCAACACGGCTTGTATACCACATAGGTTGCTCCCTTGACCATAGAAACCTGATTTTGAACATTGCCCTGAAACCTCTCTATATAACCAGATGTCTTTACATACAGGATCTGCTGGCTGCACCATGTCAGTCTCAAGCCATTTGGAAGCCAATGGCACATCCACATGACCCCACCACAGATGTTTTATCACACACTTGCTCACCACTGCTCTGGGCCCATTACTCAACAGGCTTCAAATGACTGGCATCTCTTTTCTACACCATTTTCATGAAAACCAGTCAATCAACACACTGTCTGGTACACTCATGATCAGCAACTGGACATCCAAATGTTCTCCAGTGCCACCTGGTCAAGGAAATTTCAAAAATTTCATGGTATTTATCTAGCCAATTTTCAAGGATGAAGTTGGAGACACTGTGGGTTTCAATTCATTCAGAAATTATTTAATGGTGAGGAAGCTCATTTCAATGAAAGCTCTGGAGAACTCTCACAGGCAAGGCTTCCCAAAGAGTGGCCAAAAGGTCACATGAAGCCAGGCCCATTGAGGTCTACAATTGAGGTCCATGTGTGTTTTGACTATCAAATATGTCTGACAAGTTTTTCAGAATAAAATTGTGTGATATCCTCCTGAGATTCCCAGTGCTCTGTGGAAAGCGACACTGGGCCTAGATCTCAGTTTCCAAGGGTGACTCTCATGCGTGGCCTCCTAAATCCCAACACAATTCATGGCAATATTTCTCTGAGGTAAGTTCCAGAACTCAGTCTCTAAGGGGAATGACACCATAGTTCAAGCCCACTTGGATCCAGTCATCTCTTCCAACCGCCACACGAATGACCACAATTAAAACCAAAACACTCCCACATGGCCCTCATCTTGTTAAATATAGACACTCATCATAAACTCTGGCTGGAGGTTTCCATGCGGGACGCATCCCAAGACAGTGTCCAAAATATTCTCCCTTGCCCCTCATTTGCCTAAAGTCAGGGTGGCCTGGACACCCTTCCTGTGAACCAGAAGTGATCAAATAGGCCTGCCGTTAATACTGCTCTGCTTCTCCCAATTTGAGCCCTATTGACTCTCAGGTATAGATTTTTTTATGTGATTTGGAGTCACGAGAAAACACAAGCACCTCTGCAGGACTTTAAAAAACTCATTTGACCAAAAGGATCCCTGTCTCACTTGATAGAGGTCAGGTACCTAACAGAGGAAGGCAAGAGACTCATCCACAATTACTGAATTTTGCCATTATGGTTTTGATTGCACACATGGTATCTATCTTTAGATCCATCATGTGCTGAAAATTTAAGCCACAACCTCATACAGGGCTAGGAGGCTGATTCAAACACATCCCTTTCCAAAGCAAAGAACCACAAGTTATTCCCATTTATTTCCATTTTAAAACTGTTTTATTCAGGCTTCACAAAGGGGTGGCCTGAGGCAAAGACCTTCCTGACATTCAGGGCAACAGAACAATAGGTAAGCAAATGAACCAAAATATGGTTTCTTCACTGAGCGTTTACTGGTCACAATGATGTCTGAGTTTTCTAAGATGTTCCCATTTCCTATAGCTATCAAGTACATGGCCATGTCACAGAGCTTGGGGGTGGTATGTATCTTGGACACAAAACTATGAGGCTATTCTGGAGAGTGGCCAGAATTCAGGAAGAAAACAGGAACTTAGGAAGTTAGTAGGTGTTGCCCATCCATAAGGAAAGCCACAGTCCATTCATCAACTAGGCCTGATGAATGCTGGAAAGTTTTCCACTAGACAGGACACATACATTGATACATTCTCTTTTTGAATGTCTACAACCATGGACAGAGTGGGATACACAGACATAGAAGCACTCGCCTAGTCAAACGACTTTCTAGAAACAGTCCACTCCAATCAAAACAACAGCCTTTCCTACCTATTCTCAGAACATGAGACAAAACCACAAACTCACACCCACACCCACAAAGGCACCTCCTTAACTCAAGTAGGTCTGTGACTATCCGGAGTGTCCTCTGAATAGTGGGCCATACTATGTTCCCCTAAAATGGCCTGTACTGTCTCAGATCTGGTCTCCTTGGCCAACTCTGTGAAGTTGTCAACAGCCAGCGGTGAACCACTACCTGCTTTCTCAGTAAAGGCCCCTCTTCAGAGGTCTTCAGGCATTTGCAATCCTCATATCAGTAGGTACCAAGGAAGACTGACTCTGTCCTTGGTAAATCCAAACAAGTGAGACCACTGGGATTGGGACTTGGACTGGCTCTCGGTGCCTGGCTTCCTGGATCCCAAATTCAGAGATTTCCATCACCAGGAAAGTGAGGTGAGGTCACTTCCTTCAGGAACTGAATGAGGTCACTGCCTTGGCAACCACTTTGTCCTACCAGATTCATCCAAGGTTCCCATGAGATGGAGGCTGCCACTACTTCCTGTGACACTTTCACAAGTTAGAATGGTATATCAACCATAGGCACCTGGGAACAGCTCTCCACACAGGCATGGTTTGATCAATCTTCTCTACATTAAGAAAGGAGAGGCTGATTCAGACACATCCCTTAATACTGACCAGGTTGTTTGTCATGGAAGATGACTTTTGCTCTATTAGGTCCTTCATAGCTGCCTGCAACTTCTCCAGGGTATCATTTCTGCTTGTACCTTTGATGTTCTCAGCAGGTGGAAGAGCCCCTACATTACTGTATTGTAAGACAAACTCTCTCCCGGCTCTTCTGTACAGTTAGTTTGAGGGTACAGTGTATGGTTAGAGTAATAACAGGTTTCATTTAGGTTAGAAATCATACTGAGGAATGAACAATGGTATTGGGAACTCGCGATATTTACGAGAATATATAGGTGAAATATAAGTATGAAAACAGAAATCTAGATAAGATTTGAATCCAAGAAGGGCATTGGGCTGTTGATTGGGATACTTAGCTTTGAATTATATTCTGCACAGATGTCTCAGATAAATTGATATACAATGGCATAGGACCTTGTACCTTGGATGATTGATTGTCAAAGAGAATTTCCAGTCAAAAAGGGATAGTCGGTAGGATTAGGAAGACAGTTGGTAGGTATAGAAAAAAGAGTGAGTATAGGATTTCGAACAAAAGTTCTGTAGCAATAGGGTTTCGGATAGAGAGTGAATGTAAATTTCAGCATATGTAAAGAGTCAGTCACAATGATGAACTCAGGAAAATATGTATGAAAGCAGATATCAATGGAGACATTAGGAAATCAGGAAAAGCATAAAGCGAGGGTTAGTATTAGTCATTTTCAACAGGGTTGAGGTTGAATATATAATCTTAGAAAGCAACAAATATGTAGTCACCAATAGGATTGATTTGCGAGCATTAAGCAACCTGGACATGGATGTTTTTAGAAATCCATGCTCACTTTCCATTTAGGATTTGGTGAAAGGTTAATAAGATAGGTACTTGTCACTTACTGTTTTTCTGTATGCTTTACAAAACACTGTTGAAACCTTGAGGACTGTTTGCTAATTTTTTTCCCAGAATGTGCTGTCCCCGACTGCCAAACAGAGAATGTACACCCTCACCTGTTTGCACGCAAACCGCCCACTCGCCCTGACGCATCAATAAGCTTCCCTCCCTGCCCTCTTCAAGGAAAGTATATAAGCTCTGCTTAAGCTGTTCTCATTGCTCTCTGCTCTATTCAAGTGAGCACTGAGCCCCAGATCGCTAGACTCCCAATAAACCCAGGGTAACTTTTGATGTGGAGGGGACCCCAGTAAACTTTGAAGTGGATACAGGGGCAGTATAGTTAGTCCTTAAGGCCCCACTGGGCCCTCTATCAAATAAAAGCTCTCTAGTTCAAAGTGCTAACAACAGTAAATATGGGAATTAGACAACTAAGAAAACCATGGACATGAGGAAAGGAAAAATTCATCACTCCTTCCTAATAATCCCAGAATGCCTGGCCCCATTGATGGGCAGAGATCTGCTCACCAAGCTCCGGGCCAAAATGACTTTTAACCATGAAGGCCCCAAAATGATATTTCTAAATCCTTTAGTATAAACTCCTATATTCACGGCTTTAAATATGTCAGTAGAAGATGAACAGCAACTCTTCACAACCCCCAAGACTGATCAAACAGGCAAGCTACCCCAGAAATGGATAACAGATTACCCAGATGCCTGGAAAAAAACTGCTGGGTTAGGACTAGCCATGAAACAACCTCCAAAAACAGTGGAGTTCAAAACCTCAGCCTCCCCAATCAATGTCAAAAAATATCCTCTGAGCAAAAAAGCTAAAGATGGGATAAGGCCCCATATTCAGAAATATCTGGCCTTAGGGTCCTAAGGCCTTGTCAATCATCCTAAAACACTCCCCCGCTACCAGTATAAAAAGCCAGGAGCCGGGGACTATCCCCCATTAAAGACATAAGAGAGACCTACAACAGAGTGTAGGACATTCACCCCAGTGTACCTAATCCGTACAATCTGCTTATCACTCTGAACCCTGAGAGGAAATTGTATACTGTTCTGGACTTAAAAGATGCTTTCTTTTGCTTGCCTCTGCATAAATATAGTCAGTTGCTGTTTGCTTGCTAGTGGGTAGACCCAGAAACTGGAACGTGTGGTCAACTAACTTGGTCTAGACTCCCCAAAATGGTTGAAAAACTCCCCCACTCTCTTTGATGAAGCCCTCCAAAGAGATCTCAACAGCTTCAGAACTACGCACCCCGAAGTCACCCAGCTTCAATACGTGGATGACCTGCTACTGGCACCCAACACCAAGGATATCTGTGAATCTGGGACCCAAGCAGTATTATGTGAGCTTCCTCAACTCGGGTATAGAGCTTCTTCCTAAAAGGCCCAAATTTGCCAGCAAGAAGTAATCTTCCTGGGCTATTCCTTTAGGGGCAGTAAACGATGGCTCACTGAGCCCAGAAATCAAACGGTTGTGCAGACCACCCCCATCTAACAGCAGACAACACAGAGAGTTTCTTGGGACTGCTGGGTTTTGCAGGTTAAGGATTCCTGTGTTTGGGTCCTTAACTTCTCATTTACACCCGCTGTTAAAGGAAGATGCCCAATTATAATGGACCCCTGAGATCCAGCAAGCTTTTGATAACATCTAAGGACACTGACACTGTACTCCTCAACTTCACTGAGCAAAGCCTGAAATTTCAGAAAGCCCTACACTACATTAAAAATGTACATCAGTTCACTCACCTTGGTTCAAAGAAATTGCAGGAATTCCTGAAGGATCAAGAACAGAGTTTTCCACTAACCGACTCACAGTGAAAGGAAATAACTGAACAGGTAAAAAAAAGCCTGTCGGGTGTGTCAATAGGTTAATGCTTACACTTCCAAGCTTCCTGCAGGAAAGCACCTACGAGGAACCAGACCAGGACAATTCTGGGAAGTGGACTTTACTGAAATTAAGCAAGCATGGTATGGACTTAAATATCTCCTACTCTTTGTAGATATATTTCAGGATGGATTGAAGCCTCCCCCGCAAAAAAAAAGGCACAAATGGTGGTCAAGAAGATCCTGAAAGATATTTTTCCAAGGTACGGCCTGCCTAAGGTAATAGGGTCTGATAATGGACCAGCGTTCATGGCCCAGGTAACTCAGGGGTTAGCCAGGACCCTGGGGATTAATTGGAAGTTACATTGTGCTTATAGACCCCAGAGTTCAGGACAGGTAAAAAAATTAAATAGAACCATTAAAGAGACCTAAACGAAATTAAGCTTAAAGAGTAGCATAAAAGATTGGACTATGCTCCTGCCTTACGCACTATTTCATGCAAGAAATACTCCCTCTGTTTCTTTGTGTAACCTCACCCCCTATGAAATTCTCTATGGGGCCCCATCTCCAGTAAGGGACCTAACCCTAACTCAAAGATCTAACGATCCCTTCCACACCACCTTGCTTGACAGACTTAAAGTTCTGGAAGGAACTCAGCAATACCTGTGGAAACAGCTGGCCACTGCCTACCAACCTGCTGAAGAGGGTACTCCACATCTATATCAAGAAAGAGACTTTGTCTACATAAGACAACATCAGGTGTCATCCCTGGAACCCGGCTGGACAGGACCATACCAGGTGCTACTTATAACACCTACAGTGCTAAAGTTAGACGGAATCATTTCCTGGTTCCTAATTCTCATCTCAAGCCTGTGCCCTGTCCAGAATCTGGCTGAAAAATGGAAAAGACTGGTAACATTTTCAAATTGTATATTCGCCATGTGAATAAGACTATAGACTCTCCAATTGGTCACCAGTAGTCCTAACCCTCATCAACCCGTTCAGCAGCGATGGCTGATCACAAATCCTACTAGACAAGAAGTATGGTCTATCGCACATACAGCCCACTTAGGGACCTGGTGGCCATCTCTCCACCAAGAAATTTGTCAGCTGGCTATACGTCTTTCCTATTGGGAAATCCCTGATGAAGAGGATCCCCAAAAATTCCATTAAATACTTTCCATACAATAGATAATGGAAACAAACATTATGGATGTAGGGACACGCGAGCCAGATGCAGGTTGGCTAGCCTAGATTACTATGTTTGCCTGGCGGACTACCAAAGCCAAAAACAGCCACGACTGTGTGGGGGAAAAGCCAACTTCTTCTGTAAATAATGGGGATGTGAGGATACAGGGGCTACCTGGTGGAAGCAAAACTCCTCATCAAATTCACTACACAGCATTGGCCATATTACCAGTTAGATAACAAAAACCGATGGCCACCAGAGGGGTCTCTAGATCCTCAAATTTCGCGTGACCTTTTCAACTTCGACAAGTGCTCAAAAGTGTGGAAGGAAATTCCCCTACGTGTAGGCCTTTTCCCTCCTATGCTCAAATCCTGAACTCTGCTTCTCCAATAGATACTCACCCGCAGCCTTCTGCCCCAGACTCTCTGCTGTCACTCCCACATCAGCAACCTGATTTCTCAGCTCCAGTTACTAGATCAAAAACCCAAATTTCCGTCGTTTCTCAGACCATTGCCCCTTGCTGAGCTTGCAGGTACTGAGGTACCCTTCCACCCTCTCACTCCTCTCTCCTCCTGTCAGTGCCCACACCGGGTCCCACCAGGTCCTCTTACCAGCTAACCCAACGCTCAAACCAGCTAAGGAGTGCCCTCAGACGCCTATCAAAGATGTAATTAAAATGGCCTTTAAAGTTGCTTTGTCATCACTGAAAACAGGTTACTAAGAATTTAAAGTCCCTCACAGGCTTTTTGGGATACTCACTCCCGTCTTCCCCTCTGCTCTACCTGTTCTACTGCTCAAGTTTTGTTGCCAGGAAAATCCCAAACCCCTTTCCCATAATTCTTTTATATCTCTTTTTCCTCATCCTCAGATCCACGGAGCTGCTCTCATCCCCTGCCTTCCCTGTCTTCCCCTCTGTACCAGGCCCACAGAAAAGTCTTAAATGACCTTCTCCAGAAGTCTTCACCATGGCTGACTTTAAGCCTTTCAGCAACACAGTTCCTATAAAAGAGTTCAATGTAGATAAACTTCCTCTATTCGTGTTGCTCTGTTCTACTTGGCCACTGGCTGGAAAAATCAGCACTCCTAAGCTAGACACCCCCTTAGTAGTTTTTAACAAAATATATGAAGAAGGCCTCTGGCCTAGAGCTGGGGCTTCATAGAGATGGCTACATTTCTAAGATATAGAAGTTACCAACTGGGCTCCATGGTAACAGCTGGCAGGGAGGAAAAGAAAAAAAAGAAGAAAAAAGCTCTCCCCCTCCCAGGTGTCCTTAAGAAGTTAACTTTCCCAGAACAGAGGAAAAAAAAAAACAGAAACAAAAACTGCTTTTTGTGAACTTCTGCAGACTGTAAACTTCTGAGCCCCTTCCCTTACATGCTGGGTACAAAATTCTGAAACAACCTAAACTTTGGGTTCAGGGATTAATTGATTACAACAGAAGCAATGCCCTCTAAATCCGGATGCAACCAAATAAGACTGTTTCCCTGTCTTCTGTGCTATCTTAGGTACCTTGCCTTGTCCATCTCTACAGCAGTACAATTCTATACACTTAAACATTGTTTATGTTTTCATAAAATGGTCAACAGATGTGATTAATTATGTAATGGTGCAGATGTTTTCCTGAGTGCTCTATCATGACGCAGGTACATTTAAATATCAAATAGGGGGGCAAACAACCCGGTTCTGCCAGGAACCTGTATCCCTCACTTTAGTCATCCTATTATGAATAGGAGTTGCTGCAGGGGTGGGCACAGGAACCAGTGCCCTGGTCCATGGGACACAACAAATGACCCAATTAGAAGCAGTAATAGACCAAAACTTAAAGATATTAAAAACCTCCTTCACAGCTTTACACGAATCTTTAACCTCTCTCTCTGAAGTTATTTTACAGAACAGTCGAGGGTTGGACCTCCTCTTCATGAGAGAAGGGGCCTTCGTCCTGCATTGAGGGAAGAATGTTGTTTTTATGCCGACCATACTGGAGTTGTAAAAGAATCTATGATTAAATTAAGAAGATGCCTTGAAGAGCATCAACAAGAGAGAGAGGCCCAAAAAAGGTGGTTTGAGTCTTGGTTCACAAAGCCCCCTCATTAACTACGTTTTCCTCAGCCCTGGCCGGTCCATTAATAATCCTCATATTATTGGTAATTGTAGGACCCTGTTTGATCAACCGTGTAGTTTCCTTTCTCCATGCTCAAATTCGACAAGTTAAACTTATGGTAATCAGAAAACAATATACCACACTAGTAAACATAAAATGTGACACCCCCAATAATCATTTTTATGATTAAAAGTAACCAAAAGAAGAAGTGGGGAATGAAAGGTTAATAAAATAGGTACTTGTCACTTCCAGTTTTTCGGTATGCTTAACAAAACACTGTTGATGTCTTGAGAACTGTTTGCTAATCTAGTTCCCTGAAAGTGCTGTACCCAACTGCAAAACTGCAGAATGTACTTCCTCACCCATTTGGACGCAAACCGCCCACTCGCCCTGACCCATCAATAAACTTTCCTATCTGCCCTCTCCAAGGAAAGTATATAAGCTCTGCTTAAGCTGTTCTCAGGGCTCTGTGCTCTATTCAAGGGAGCTCTGACCCCAGCATGCTGGACCCCCATAAATCCTTGGCTGTTGCATGAGACAGTCTCTGGTAGTCTCTTCCTCCGACACTCGCCTGACCTTTACATTGGTAAAATAATAAGTGTCATCTTTGCTTTTTGTGTCCAGAATATTACTGTGATAAAATGTATAGGTAGATAAGGTGACGTAAGTATTTCTTCCACCATTTCTGGGAGCAATATTTTGAAGATGTATAAATTAGTATTGGGGGTACAAATAGGTATATCCTGTGACTCTGAATATAGAGATAATGCATGAATAGACCATAATGTGAATAAATAATATAATGGGTTCCAAATTTAAATAATGGATTCCATTGATATCTGAAAATATACAGGAAATCTTATATTGATATACATACATTCATTTCAACCACTAATACATCTAATGGTAATATTAGGATTATGGTTTATCATGAAGAGTGTGTGAGTTTTGCTTCAAAAGTGATCATGGAAATTAAAAATAATGTGTTTGGAAAGAAGTCTCATGAAAAGCCCAGTCAAGAAACCTAGAGGAATTTATGTGTTCTGAAGCAGGAAGTGATGAAAGTGAAACAACTGCCTATAAGTTTGCTAACTTGTGGATGGAATATATATCCTATCATGTGCATAAATTGAAGAAATAGTATTGTACCAGTGCTGAATAAAAATGACCTTCAAAATAAACATCATGTCCCACTGGAATCTACTTGCATTGATGTTAAACTGGGTCAGTTACTGTAGAAATAACAGTATTTGTATGCAAAATAAACTGAAATTAGTTTTAAGTACTGGAAACAAATATGTATTTCAGGTGGATGAATATTTCTGTGAAAAATCTTGTGAAAAGTTGATTATAAATCCATATACATGAACATGAATGAATTTAGAGAGTGTATATAAGACACATATAATTCTGGAGAGTATATATACATATATATATATATATATATATATATATATATATATATATATATATATATACCCACACACATACACACACACACAAAATACACACACACACACACAGACATTAAATTAGCAATATATATGCCAATCGAAATTTATCATGATATATATATCATCCACAGATGCAAAAATATTTCTTTAATTGAACATGGATTTATGTATAATGTTGTTCAACTAGGAAGCTCACCTATAGGTTGAATTTTCAGTTCCAACAGCGTTTAAGAGGAGTGATCACTTCTCACAAATTGTATTTGCCAAATCAGCCACCTCACAAAAATGTACATGTGATACCAGGTATGATTCTATATGTGCATTTAAAAGTACATGTGCTAAATAGGATACAGAGAAAGGGAGACAGGAATTCACATATTTGTTAACCTTAAAAACACATGGAGAACTATTTAAATTAAATATTGACTAGATTTATAACACCTACCATTGATCATGCAAAATACAAGTACAACTATACACTATGATTTCTCCTAACTGCTTGTATTCCTATTCTGTTTGTGTTATTTTTCTCCATCATATTAGGAGTAGTAGTCAGAGTCTAGTAGGGTATGGGTTCATGTCAGAGATTCAGTATTTTGAATGGAAAATTGTAAAATGAATGCAATGTGTATGTAAATATGTGCTACAAAAAAATGTTCACACTCTCATCCAGAACATTGCCTTGACATTGCCTTTGTTCCGAGTAAGACACAATTAGAGGAGAAAAGTTAGAAAATCTGTGAATATATATCAGGAATGAAAAATGCTCAGGAGTTCACAACCTCCGAGGTGGTAGAGGAGTTTTCAAAAGTAAGGGACAGGGTAAACATTTCTCAAACATGGAGCTCTGCTGGTGTAAAGACTTCTTGAGAAACTTCCTCTGAGGTTGGGCACTTAAAAATATATGTTGTTGTTAGGAGCTTTAGCTTCCTTTGTTGGGAGACCATCAAATCTGGGTGTGCAACAATGTGACCTGGAGGATATTGTTTCTAATTTTCCAATGAACATGAGGCAGCCATGCTGAATACTCTCTTTGTAGTTTAACTATGGTCACTGGGTTGTAAGTGTCTCCACGTGTGGACTGTGAAGCCATTTGGTCATTCTCCAATTTTCGTGGTGTTTCTCACAGGTGCACTGGGAGTTTGGTATTTGCTTCATGAAATACAAGGAGCTAAACTGGGACACAGTGCTGGAGAGAGTTCTGTCCCGTGTGGAGGGTCACGGTCTGCATGAGAATGCACCAACCAGGATTCAATTCCACATAAGTTGCCCCCATTTCCATAGCAACCTGATTCTGAACATTGCCCAGAAACCTCTCTATATAAAAAACACCTTTGCATAGAAGGGTCTGCTGGCTGTACCATGTCAGTCACAAGCCTTTGGGAAGCCAATGGCAGATCCACATGTCACCACCACACATGTTTTATCACACAACTTCACACCACTGCTCTAGGCCCACTAATGAGCAGGATCCAACTTACTGGCATCACTGTTCTACACAAATTTCATGAAACCCAGTAAATCAAGGCACTGTCTGGTACACTCATCATCAGCAACAGGACACCCAAAAGTTCTCCAGTGCCACCTGGTCATGGGAATTTCAAAAATTTCATGGTATTTATCAAGCCATTTGTCAAGGATGAAGTTGGAGGCTCTGGGGGTTTCAATTCATTCAGGAACCATTAAATGTTGAGGAAGCTCATTTCAATGAAAGCTCTAGAGAACACTCACAGGCAAGGCTTCCCAAAGAGTAGCCAAAAGGTCACATGAAGCCAGGCCCATTGAGGTCTACAATGTGAGGTCCATGCGTGTTTTGACTCTACTGTGGCTGCAAAGTCTTTCAGAATAAAATCATGTGATATCCTGGCTGAGATTCCCAGTGCTCTGTGGAAAGCAACTCTGGGCCTAGATCTCAGGTTCCAAGGGCAACTCTCATGCATGGCCTAGTAAAATTCAAACACAATTGATGACAATGCTTCTCTGAGGTCAGTTCCAGAACTCAGACTCTAAGGGGAATCACACCAGAGTTAAAGCCCAGGTAAACCCAGGCATCTCTTCCAACTGCCACACAACTTACCACAATTCAAAACAAAATTCTCCCACATGGCCCTTATCTTCTTCCATGTAGACCCTCATCATAACCTCTGGATGGAGTTTTCCATGAGGGGCACAGACCAAGACAATGTCCAAAATAACCTACCTTTCCCCCGATTTGCCTAAAATCAGTGTGGCCTGGAAACCCTGACTGTGAATGAGGAGTGATCAAATAGGTCTGCCATTAATACTGCTTGGCTTCTCCAATTTGAGGCCTACTGACTGTGGGGTTTAGATTCTTTATGTGAATTGGAGTAATGAGAACACCCAAGCACGTATGGGCTAGCCTCTGCAGGGCTTTGAATAACTCACTTGACCCAAAGGATCCCTATTCTCACTTGATAGATGTCAGGAACCTTTGAAAGGAAGGCGAGAGTCTTCATCCACAATGACAGCTCTTTTGGCTATTTTGGTTCTGTATGCATCCATGGGATCTTTCTTTAGATCCATCAGGTGCTGAGAATCTAAGCCACAGCCTCACACAGGGCCAAGAGGCTGATTCAGACACATCCCTTTCCAAAGCAATTAAGCAAAGAGCCCTAGGTGATGCCCATTCATTTCCATTTGAAAACTGTTTTCTTCAGGCTTCACAAATTGGTGGACTGAGGCAAAGAACTTCGTGACATTCATAGCAACAGAATAATAGGTAAGCAAAAGGCCCAAAGCAGGGTTTCTCCACTGAGATTTAGTGGTCACACATATATCTGATTTTTCTGAGATGCTCACAATTCACTTGAGCTATCCAGTACATGGCCATGTCACAGAGCTTGGAGGTGGTACATTCCTTAGAGACAAAACCATGAGACTATTCTGGAGAGGGGCCAGAATTCTGGAAGAAAACTGTAACTTGGGAAGATTGCAGGTGTTACCCATTGATAAGGCAATCTGAACTCCATTCATAAATTGAGCAGGATGAATTCTGGGAAGCTTTCTACTAGACAGGACACATCCATTGATGCATTCTTTTTTTCTAATGAGTACAACCACGGACACAGTGAGGTAAACAGACATAGAAACACTCGCCTTGTCAAATGACTTACAATAAACAGTTCATTCCACAGCACATAAAGCGCCTTGCCTACCTATTCTCAGAAAATGAGACAAAACCACAAACCAACACCCACAAAGGCAGCTCCTTCCCCCAAGAAGGTCTGTTACTATCCGGAGTGTCCTCTGACTGGTGGGCCATATTATTTTCCCCCTAAATGGCCTGAAATGTCTCAGATCTGGTCTCCTTGGCCAACTCTGTGAAGGTGTCAGGACCCAGAGGTGAGCCACTACCTGCTTTCTCAGGAAAGGCCCCTCTTCAGAGCTTTACTGGCATTTTGCAATCCTCACATCAATACGTACCAAGAAAGACTTACTCTGTCCTTGGTAAATCCAAACAAGTGAGACCACTGGGACTGGGACTGGGACTGACTCTGGGTGCCTGGCTTCATGGATCTCAAGTTCTGAGATTTCCTTCACTAAGGAAGTGATGTGAGGTCACTTCCTTCAGGAACTGAATGAGGTCACTGCCTTGGCAACCACTTTGTCCAACCAGTGGCTTCCAAGTCTCACATGAAAAGGAGGCTGTCCCTAATTCCTGTGACACTTTCACAAGTTAGAATCTTATATCAACCATAGGCACCCGGGAACAGCTACCCACACAGGCCTGGTTTGGTCCATCTTCTCTACATTAAGAATAGAGAGGCTGATTCAGACAGAAACCTTCATCCTGACCAGGTTGTTTGCCATTGAACATGACTTTTGCTCTCTCAGGTCCTTCATAGCTGCGTATATATTCTCCAGTGATCATTTCAGCATGGAACTTTGAGGGTCTCAGTAGGTGGAAGACCCCCTACATTTCTTTACTGTAAGACCAACTCTGTCCCTTCCCTCTGTAAATTTAGATTGAGGGAACAGTGTATGGTTAGGGTTAACAACATGTTTTATTTGTGTTAGGAATCATTCTGCTGGATGAATAATGGTATTGGGAACCTGAAATATTTATAAGAATATGTATTTGAAATATAAGTATGAAAAGAGAAATCTAGGTAAGATTTGAAGCCAGGAAGGGCATTGGGCCCTTGATTATGATATTTAGCTTTGAATTACATTCTGCAATGTGGTCGCAGGTAAATCTACATACAATGGAATAAAACCTAGTACCTCAGATGCCTGAATGTCGAAGAGAACATCCAATCAAAAAGGGATAGTCAGTAGGATTAGGAAAATAGTAGGTTTAGGTTGAAGAATGAGTCTTTGAGTTGGAAATATAGTTCTTTAGCAATAGGGTTTCGTTTAGAGAGTGAATGAAAATATCAGCACATATGAAGAGTCAGTCACAATGATGAACTGGGGAAAATATGTAGGAAAGCAGATATAAAATAGAGACATTAGGAAATCAGGAAAAGTATAAAGTGAGTAACAGGATTAGACATTTTCAACAGGGTTGAGGTTGAATATATGATATTAGAAGAAACAAATATGTAGTCACCAATAGGATTGAAATTTGAGAGCATTAGGCGACCTGGACATGGATGGTTTTAGTAATATATATTCACGTTCAATTTAGGTTTTGGTACAATCATAAGTGTTACCTTTACATTTGTGTCCAGAATATTACTGTGATAAAAATGTATATGTAGATCAGGTGATATGAGTATTTCTTCCACCATTATGGGGAGCAATATTTTTACAACCTATAAATTAGTATTGGGGAAAAAAATATGTGTACGCTGTTTTGATGAATATAGAGATGATGAATGAATAGACCAAACTGTGAATAAATAATATAACTGGACCCAACATTAGAAATTGGAATTGGAATAAATTGATATCTGAAAATATACAGGAAATCTTATATTGATATTGGGATACATACATTCATTACAACCAGTTGTACATCTAATGGTAATATTAGTGTTATGGTTGATCATGAAGAGTGTGTGAGTTTTGCTTCAAAATTGATTATGCAAATCGAAAACAATGTGTTTGCAAAGAAGTCTCATGAAAGACCAGTCAAGAAACATGGAGGAATACATGTGTTCTGAAGCAGGAAGTGATTGAAAGTGAATCAAAAGTTTTAAATTTTGAAATTTTGGATGAAACATTTATCCTATGATGTGCATAAACTTAAGAAATAGTACTGTACCAGTGTTGAATAAAAATGAATGTCAAAATACACATCATGTCCCATAGGAATCTACTTGCATTGATATTAACCTGGGTAAGTTATTGCAGAAATATTAGGATTTGTATGCACCTTTCATTGAAGTTAGTTTTCAGTACTAGTAAACAAATATGTGTTTCAGGGGGATGAATATTTCTGAGAATAATCTTGTAAAAATTTGATTATAAATCCACATACATGAATATGAATGTATTTAGGGAGTGTATAATAAGACACACAGACATTAAAGAGTAGCAGTATATATGCCAATCGAAATTCATGCTGAAATATATATCGTCCACTGATCCGAAAATATTAATTTTACTGAACATGGATTTATGAATAATGTTGTTCAACTAGGAAGATCACCCATAGGTTGAATTTTAAGATCCAACAGCATTTACGAGGAGTTATCTCTTCTCATAATTTTTATCTGCCACGTCAGCCTCCAAACAAGTATGTACATGTGATACCAGCTAGGATTCTATATGTGCATATAAAAATACATTTGCTGAATAGGCTACAGAGAAAGGGAGATAGAAATTCACATATTTGTTATCTTTAAAAACACATGGAGAACTATTTCAATTAAAAATTATCTAGATTTATAACACCTACCCTACATAATGCAAAAGGCAAGTCCAACTATACACCATGCCTTCTCTGTACTGTTTGTATTTCTATTCTGTTTGGGTTATTTTTCTCCATCATATTAGGATTAGTAGTCAGAGTCTAGTAGGGTATGGGTTCGTGTCAGGGATTCAGTATTTTTACTGGGAAATTGGAAAATGAATCCAATGTGTATGCAAATATGTGCTACACAAAAATCTTCCCACTCTCATCCACAACAATGCCTTGACATTACCTTCACCCCAGGTAAGACACAATTAGAGGAGAAGAGTTAGAAAATCTGTGAATGCAAATCTGGAATGGAATATGCTCAGGAGTTCACAACCTTGGAGGTGGTAGAGCAGTTTCCAAAAGTAAGGGACATGGTAAACACTCCACAAACATTGAGCTCTGCTGGCCTAAAGACTTCTTGAGAAACTGCCTCTGAAGCTGGGCACTTGAAATATATGTTGTATTAAGGAGTTTTAGCTTCTTTTGTAGTGAGACCATCAAAGCTGGGTCTGCATCTATATGACCTGGAGAACATGGATTCTTATTTTCAAATGAACCTGAGGCAGCAGTGCTGAATTCTCTCTTTGTAGGTAAAGTGTGGCCACTGGAGGCTAAGTTTCACCCCGTGTGGACTGTGAAGCCATTTGGTCCTCCTCAAATTTTTGTTGTGGTTCTTGCTGCTGCACTGGGGCTTTTGGTTCTTGCTGCTGCACTGGGCTTTTTGAACAACAAGTTCAACTGGGACACAGTGCTAGAGGGAGTTCTGTCACGTGTGGTGGGTTAGGGTCTGCAGGAGAATGAAACAACCAGGCTTCTTTCTCACATAGCTTGCACCCTTGACCATATCAACCTGATTCTGATCATTACCTTGAAAGCTCTCCAAATAAAAAGATGCCTTTACAAATAAGGGTCTGCTGGCTGCACCATGTCAGTCACAAGCCATTTGGAAGCAAATGGGCTAATCACATGGACCCACCACAGATGTTTTATCACACACGTGGCTACGACTGCTCTAGGCCCACTACTCAGCAGGCTCCAACTTACTACCATCTCTGTTCTACATTATTTTTATAAATTCCAGTCAATCAAGGCACTCTCTGGTACACTCATGATCAGCAGCAGGACATCCAAAGATACTCCAGTGCCACCTGGTCATGGGAATTTCAAAAATTTCAAAGTATTTATCTAGCCATTTTTCAAGGATGTAGTTGGGAGGCACTGTGGCTTTCAAGAACCATTAAATGTTGAGGAAGCTCATTTCAGTGAAACTCTGGAGAACTTTCATAGGCAATGCTTCCCATAGAGTGGCCAAAAGGTTACATGAAGCCAGGCCTATTGAGGTCTACAATGTGAGTTCCATGTGTGTTTTGACTCTCCAGTATGGCTGCCAAGACTTTAAGAATAAAATCATGGGATAATTTGGCTGAGATTCCCAGTGCTCTGTGGAAAACCACCCTGGACCTTGATCTAAGTTTATAAGGGCGACTCTCATGCATGGCTTCCTAAAATCCCAACTCGATTCATGGCAATACTTCTCTGAGGTCACTTCCAGAACTCAGTCTCTAAGGGGATTCACACCAGAGTTCAAACCCAGGTGGACCCAGTCATCTCTTCCAACTGCCACACAAATGACCACAATTAAAACCAAAATAGTCCCACATGGCTCTCATTTTCTTCCATATAGACACTCATCATAACCTCTAGCTGGAGGTTTCTATGAGGAGCGCAGGACAAGACAGTGTCCAAAATACGCACTCTTGCTCATCATTTCCATAAAGTCAGAGTGGCCTGGACACCCCTTCTGTGAACCAGAAGTGATCAAAAAGGCCTACCATTAATACTGCTCAGCTTCTCCAATTTGAGGCCTACTGACTGTGGGGTTTAGATTCTTTATGTGCACTGGGGTCATGAGAAAACCCAAGCACCTATTGGCTAGCCTCCACAGGGCTTTGAAGAAGTCATTTGACCCAAAGGATTCCTATTCTCACTTGATAGAGGTCAGGAACCTTACAGAGGAAGGCAAGAGATTTTATCCACCTCTTTTGGCCATTTTGGTTTTGGATGCACACATGGAATCTTTCTTTAGATCCATCAGGTGCTGAGAATGCAAGCCACAGCCTCACACACAGCCAACAGACTGGCTCAGACACATCCCTTTCAAAAGCAATTACTCAAAGAGAGACAGGTGATGCTCATTCATTTCCATTAGAAAACTGTTTTATTCAGGTTTCACAAAGTGGCGCCTTAGGCAAAGACCTTCCTGACATTCAGTGCTACAGAACAATAGGTAAGCAAAGGCCCAAAGCAGGGATTCTCCACTGAGACTTTCATGATCACACAGATATCTGAGTTTCCTGAGATTCTCGCCATTCCCTTCAGCTATCCAGTACACGGCCATGTCACAGAGCTTTGAGGTGCTACATATCTTGGTCACAAAACCATGAGTCTATTCTGGAGAGTGGCCAGAATTCAAGAAGAAAACAGAAACTTAGGAAGACAGCAGGTCTTGCCCATCAATAAGGCAAGCCTCCGTCCTTTCATAAATTGGGCAGGATGAATGTGGGGAAGCTTTCTCCTAGACAGGACACATCCATTGATGCATTTTCTTTTGTAATGTCTACAACCATGGACACAGTTGGATACACAGACATAGAAACACTTGTTTTGTCAAATGACTTACTAGAAACAGTCCATTCTAAACCAAAGAAACCGCCTTTCCTACCTATTCTCAGAGCATGAGACAAAACCACATACACACACTCATTCCCACAAAGGCACCTTTTTCCCCCAAGAGGGTCTGTGACTATCAAGAGTGTCCTCTGCCTTGTGGGCCATACTATGTTCCCCCGAAATGGCTTCTCTATTCTCAAATCTGGACTCCTTGGCCCACTCTGTGAAGTTGTCAGGAGCCAGCGGTGAGCCAATACCTGCTTTCTCAGGAAAGACCCCAATTCAGATCTTTCTTGGCATTTGGCCATCCTCACAACTGTAGATACCAAGAAAGATTGACTCTCCCTTGGTAAATCCAAAAAGTGAGACTTCTGTGACTGTTATTGGGCCTGACTCTGGCTGCCTGTTTTCAGGGATCCCAAGTTCAGATAGTTCCATCACCAAGAAAGTGAGGTAGGTCACTTCCTTCATGAAGTGAATGAGCTCACAGCCTTGGCAACCACTTTGTCCTAACAGTTGCTTCCAAGGGTCCCATGAGATGGAGGCTGCCCCTACTTCCTGTGACACTTTCACAAGTTAGAATGGTATATCAACCATTGGTACCGGGGAAAAGAT
The DNA here is from genome assembly GCF_048772815.1 of Callospermophilus lateralis. Lineage (NCBI taxonomy): Eukaryota > Metazoa > Chordata > Mammalia > Rodentia > Sciuridae > Callospermophilus > Callospermophilus lateralis. The sequence continues at coordinate 804,064 of NW_027515339.1, forward strand.
CTCCACACAGGCCTGGTTTGGTCCATTTGCTCTATATTAAAAAGAGAGAGGCTTATTCAGACACATCCCTTCATAGTGACCAGGTTGTTTGCCATGGAAGCTAACTTTTGCTCTCTCAGGTCCTTCATAGCAGTCTACATCTTCTTCGGGGATCATTTCTGCATGGATCTTTGATATTCTCAGCAGGTGGAAGATCCCCAACATTCCTCTTTTGTAAGACCAACTCTGTCCCTGCACTGCTCTAAAGTTAGATTGAGGGAACAGTGTATGGTTAGGGTTAATAATATGTTCAATTTTGGTTAGCAATCATTCTGCTGGATGAATAATGGTATTGGAAACCTGTGATATTTACAAGAATATATAGGTAAAATATAACAGAAATCTAGGGAAGATTTGAAGCCAAGTAGGGCATTGGGCCCTTGAGTGGGATACTTAGCTTTGAATTATATTCTGCACAGATGTCTCAGATAAGTCAATATACAATGAAATTGGATCTTGTACCTCGGATGATTGAATAACAAACAGAACATCTAGTCATAAAGGAATAGTCCGTAGGATTACCAAGGTAGTCAGCAGGTTTATAAAGAAGAGTGAGTATAGGATTTGGACCAAAAGTTCTTTACAAATAGGGTTTCGGGTAGAGAGTGAATGTAAATGTCAGCACATGTGAAGAGTCAGTCACAATGATGAACAGGGGAAAATTTGTAGGAAAGCAGACATAAATAGAGACATTAGGAAATCACCAAAAGTATAAAGTGTGTAATTGGTTTAGACATTTTCAACAGGGTTGAGTTTGAATATATAATCTTAGGAAGAAACAAATATGTTGTCACAAATAGGATTGAATTCGAGAGCATTAGGTAACCAGGACTTGGATGTTTTTTTGTAATCCATGCTCACTTTCCATTTAGGCTTTTTTAAAATCATAAGTGTGACCATTGCATTTTGTGTCCAGAATATTATTGTGATAAAATGTATGTGTAGATCAGGTGACATGAGTATTTCTTCCACCATTTCTGGAGCAATGTTTTGTAGAAGTATAATTTAGTATTTGGGGTACAAATAGGTGTACCCTGTGTCTATGAATATGCAGATTATGCATGAATAGACCATACTGTGTATAAATAATATAACTGGTTCCACTTTAAATAATGGATTGAATTGATATCTGAAAATATAAAAGAAATCTCATATTGATATGCAATCATTCATTCCAACCACTTATACATCTAATGGTAATATTAGGGTTATATTTTATCCTGAAAAGTGTGTGAGTTTTGCTTCAAACGTGATTATGGAAATCAAAAATAATGTGTTTGGAAAGAAGTATCATGAAAAGAATAGTCAAGAAACCTGGAGGAATTCATGTGTTCTGAAGCAGGAAGTGATTGAACGTGAAACACATGCATATAAATTTGCGAACTTTTGAATGAAATATATACAGTATGATGTGCATAAGCTGCAGAAATAGTAATGTAGCAGTGTTGAATAAAAATGAACATCAAAATACACATCATGTCCCCTAGGAATCTACTTGCATTGATATTAATCTGGGTCAGTTACTGTAGAAATATTAGGATTTTTATGCACCATTTACTGAAGTTAGTTTTCAGTACTAGGAAACAAATATGTATTTCAGGTGGATGAATATTTCTGAGAATAATCTTGTGGAAACTTGATTTTAAATCCATATAAATTGCAAAACATTATAAACAAAAAACGCACACAGACATTAAAATGTAGCATAGTATATTCCAATTGAAATTCATCTTGAAATATATATCATCCACTGATCCAAAACTATTTGTTTAATGAACTTGGATTCATGAATAATGTTGTTCAACTAAGAAGCTCCCCCATAGTTTGAATTTTCTGTTCCAACAGTGTTTAGGAGGAGTGATCTCCTAAATGTGTATGCAAATATGTGCTACACAAAAATATTTCCACTCTCATCCAGAACAATGACTTGATATTACCTTCGCCCCAAGAAAGACACAATTGGAATAGAAGAGTTAGAAATTCTGTGAATACATATCTGGAATTAAAATGCTCGGGAGTTCACAACATTGGAGTTTGCAGAGGAGTTTCCAAAAGTAAGGGAGAGGCTTGATAGACCCAACCTGATTTTTTATTAAAATTGGGAACCATCTTGCCACAAAGCCGTGAAAAGATAATTTTGGCTTTACTCTAAATTACTGCAAATTCTGAACCTGCTTGGAACGCCTGCCCGTGCCTTGAACTCATCCACACCTGGCTCTCTGACCAGATAACAGTACTTTCTGAAACTTTAGTGACACCTCATAAATATTGGCCTTCCCTGGCCAGACAACAACCCTCTCTGAGGCTCTAATGGTCCTCATTATTTCTGATATTGGGGCCAGCAAAAAAAAAAAAAATGTAAACTACCATTAGTGTGATGCTTTCAAAGTTTTGTTATCTGTAACCACCCGTTTGTGTAACTTTCTGGGCTATATAGCTGGGCTGTAGGAAAGGTGGGGTTGCTGTCTTGTTCCCGCCATTTTGGGAAGGAGAGGCAGCCCAGCCTGTTGAAATAATAAGCTTGCCTTAATTTGATTTTAATTGGAGTCAGTGGTCTTTTCTTGCATCCTAGTCCAAAATTTTGGAGTTCCCCAGTGAGATGACCCTGCCCGAGCAGATCACAAAACCAGACTGCTGAAAATTCTGAAGCTGGCCTTCCCTCCAGGGCACTGGGCTGGAGAACCACTCTAGGGGGTGCACAACTTGAGATGTTCCAAGGCCTTGGAGTGAGCCGTCAGTCTGGGGAGCACTGCAGTGAACCACCACACTAAAACTATTATCAAGCCCCTGGTGGAGGAGGCCTCCATAGGTAAGTGGCGCCTTTATAACATCTGATATCTGGTTAAGGGAGATCTCTTCTGATGACAGAGAGGTGGCTTGGGGAGGCTCACATACACTCCTGTCCAGGACAGTAATGAGAATCATGCTGTCCTCTGTTCTGTTCTGTAGGGAATTCCTCTGGAAGGGTAGAGAGGTGCCGATGGGCACACACACGCTCCTACCCTGGAGCTTTAGCAAGATGTTGCATTGCTCCTCTGTTTTTCTGTTTCGGCACCAGGATTCTGTTTTTCTGTGTTTTGTTCTGTGGTCTATATGTTTTTTGTTGTTTGTTTTTGTGCGTTTTTTTGTTTGATTTCTGTGGTAAAATTTTAAGGATATTGGACGTGAAAAAAGGTAACAAAGCAAGTAAGCCTGACAACCTTTCCACTGTGTTTTAAGGAACTGTGATGAACTTTACCCACCTTTGTTAAGCAGGAAGAAAGAAGCCCCTAGCTGGCTGCCTGGAGCACACCCACTGCACAGGGCAATGCCTGCTGGGGAACGAAGAACTGAGTATATCCCAGGTTAACAAGTGAAACTCTTTAAAATCCCTTGTCCCTCCAGATCATGAGAGTCACAACCTTTTGGCAGAGTCCCCTTGTTTTTCCTTTGTTAGCAAAGCAATAAACCTCCATTTTCTTTTTCTCAAAACCCTGTCCTCATTATTAAATTAGCATTAATTTGCTTCAGGGTCAGAAACCGAACTTTAAGTTACAAATTTTGATACCTGGCCCCGTCCCAGAAGTTTTTGAGAGCTGACTACTGAAATGTTAGGAGATGGAGCATGCTTGGAGTGGACCCGAAACAGAAGAGCTAATCCTGTAAGTAAAAGGAGGGACTGAGGGACCCCAGCAACTGCCAAAGCCCTGTTGCTTCAGGGAATTCCCTCCTTCCTTCCCTGCACTGTAAGCATTATGACACCTCTGTCTTCTTTTAAAAGAGAAAAATAAAAAGGGGACACTAAATGCAGTAAAGTCACCATGGAGACCCTTGATTTTACATTTCAGGTAGCTTCTCTGTGAAAACATCTGGTCCCCTTGTGGGGACATCTGTGGTGCCACTGGTGCAGGAGATTTTTCTCTTATCTGCTCTGTTTTAAAGACTTCTGTCTGTCAGCCATATTCTGGAGTTCCTTTCTGTCTGTCTTGTGCCTTTGTTTTTGGCCCTTTAAGACATGTGCAATAATGTGTTTATATTATAAATTGTTTCTTGAGATTGATCTTAGCTGAATGTGTGTCTAAATGATGATGTTTTATTGTAAAAATCTGGTATCTGAATGCGTTTTTTGAAGCATTGCACAATATTGCAGTTAAAAGTCGGGTTTAGGTAATTGTTTAGTTTTTGATTTCAGAAAATTCATGCCAGACAACTTAAATACTTAGGATGGAAAACTAAAGAACTCTACTTCCAAGTTGGCAAGTAACTTCCCAATCATGCAGTCTTTTTTTCTCCAATTTTGAATTGGGTAGCCTGGGAAAATGTCACTGTGTTTACCAGTGCATTAATTTGGACAAGGATAGTAAATCATAGTATGATATCTGTTGACAAAACAAGATGTAAAGATATAAAATTTTGTGAATTGTATCTTAAACTTCTAGCATAATTTTCAACATCCTAACCAGAAAATTATGGTTAAAATGCCTTAGGCCTGAGGTGTCTGCTCAGAATAGCAGTTTTTTCCTGCTCCTTCCAGACCTCAGCCAGGACTTCTGTTGAAATGCAAATGAAAGTCTCCTGTAAGCTCAGTAGGAGACTGATCTGAGGCCTAAGGGAAAAAAATGGTAAATTGTATGGTATTTACTAATTACTGGCCAGTCATTTTTTCTAGGACTCATAATTTTTTCTTAGATTCTTTTTTTTTGAGTTTATGATTTTGATCCTACAGACCTAGGTTAATGTTTTTCTGATCAGTTTTATCTTTGACCAACTGTGGAGTTTTAAAAACATTGCAATGGTGATTTCACCTGTGAAAAGCTACAAGGCCTTCACTATTATTAGGTGTGCACACTTTTGTTATGTGTTGTATGTCTATATATATATATATATATATATATATATATATATATATATATATATATATATACACATATGTCCGTATATCATTCAAATGATACACAAATTAACATATATAAGGAGCACTCATATAAAAAAGCGCTCATAAAAACAAATTTTAAAAAGTGGACCACAGATCTTTAATTCACGTGGTTTAAATGTTTCAATTTAGATTGGATAAACAGATAAATATAAATGTCTTCAAATTTATGCCTATAAGTTTTTCTAGGTGTTCAAAAATCTAATAAAATATTATTGTCTACCAAAGGTCTATATGACTTTGTTCTAGGACTTTTCCTTCAACCAAAAAATGGTTTTCACTGTTCAATACATTTGTCTAATATTTTGATTAAAAAGTAAAGTAAATTTGATTTGGATTTACTCATTCATGAGTGTTTTTGTTTGATATCTGATTGATATACTAAGGTCTATCAATTTTTAGTACAAAATCTGTATAAAATATTTACAATCTTATACAGACTTTCTACTAAAGTCTGTGTAAGATTGTAAAAATTAGTCATGTGTTAAAGAGACAAAAATTTCTTAAAACATAAGATTACTCATAACTTTGTGTTTATTAAGTTTTATTTTTTCCAGAGCAAGCAACCATAAAAATTAAACAACTGTTTAAAACAGAACTGTTATTTTAGAGCACTGTACTGCCATTTCTTTAAAAGATAAACTTGGTTAATGTAGAAACATCAATGTAACTGTGATGCTATTAATGTGCTCATATCTTCCAGTTATACAACTCGATAAGGTAGAAACTTTAAAAGAGCATTATATCAAGCTGGTGTTCTGAAGTTGTATGGTAAATAAAATATATATTGGGGATTTATTTACCTGTTATCAATAAGATATGTAAAGTTTTATGTTACACTTTATATAGTGCAACAATTTAAATGTATTTTTAAATTAATGAGAGCCTAATCTATTTGAATGTTAAAAACATTCAGCCATTCTTTAATTCATGTTTCAAAAATGATATTATATGGTGTTAGCTAATGTTCATGTGACCTCAAACAATTTATGTAAACTTTGTAAAAGGATATTAAAAAATGAAGATCAGCTTTAGAACTAAAACACTTAAGATTTATAAAGAGCCCTGTCTTACCTGAGATAAGGCTCTGTGTCCCATCTTACTACATGTGAGAATGACTACGAAAGCAGTAGGTCAGATTTTATTTCATTTAAAGTTATGTTCAAAAGTTTTGTTTTTTTCTTTTTTTTTTTCTCTCAAGTTTACTAGGATCTCAAACAGGGAATATAAAGTATAACTCACCCAAAAAATTCAGGATAGCATTACATTAACTAAGTATTTTTACTCTTGTTAAACATTTTTGTTTTTTAATTTGCTTATAAGTGATCTAAAGATTCCCTGTTGGTGTTTTAACTATGGCTGGAATCTTTCAGAATAAAATCTTGTGATATCCTGGCTTAGATTCCCAGTGCTCTGTGTAAAGTCACCCTGGGCCAAGATCTCAGATTCCAATGGTGAATCTCATGTGTGGCCTCCTGAAATCCCAACACAATTCATGGCAATACTTCTCTGAGGTCAGTTACACAACTCAGTCTCTAAGGGGAATCACAACAGAGTTCAAGCCCAGGTGGACCCAGGCATCTCTTCAAATTGCCACACAAATGATGACAATTAAAACCAAAACACTCTCACATGGCCCTCTTCATCTTTTTATATAGACACTAATCATAACCTCTAGCTGGAGGTTTCCATGAGGGGCACAGCCCAAGACAGTGTCAAAAATAATCTCCCTTGCCCCTCATTTGCCTAAAGTCAGGGTGGCCTTGACAACGTTAGTGTGAACCAGAAGTGATCAAATAGGCCTGCCGTTAATACTACTCCACTTCTCAAATTTGAGGCCTACTGACTGTGGGGTATAGATTTTAGGTGTGAATTGGAGTTATAAGAAAACCCAAGCACCTATTGTCTCCCCTCTGCAGCCCTTTGAAGAACTTATTTGACACAAATGATCCCTATTCTCACTTTGATGGAGGTCAGGAATCTTACAGAGGAAGGCGAGAGGCTTCATCCACAATGACTGATCTTTTTTCCATTTAGGTTTTGGATGCCCACATGGGATCTTTCTTTAGATTCATCAGGTGCTGAAAAATCTAAACCACAGGCTCACACAGGGCCAAGAGGCTGATTCAGACACATCCATTTCCAAAGCAATGAAGCAAAGAGCCACAGGTGATGCCCATTCATTTCCATTTGAAAACTGTTTTCTTCAGGCTTCACAAAGGGGTGGCCTGAGGCAAAGACCTTTCTGACATTCAGAGCAACAGAACAATAGGTAATCAAAAGGCCCCAAGCAGGGTTTCTCCACGGAGACTTTCCTTGTTACTCTAATATGTGAGTTTTCTGAGTTGCTCGCCATTCCCTTCAGCTATCCAGTACATGGCCATTGTCACAGACCTTGGAGGTGGTACATATCTTGTACAAAAATACATGATACTAATCTTGAGAGTGGCCAGAATTCATGAAAAAATGGAAAATTAGGTAGATAGCAGGTGTTGCCCATGGATAAGGCAAGCCTCAGTCCATTCATTAATTGGAAAGGATGCATGCTGGGAAGCTTTCTACTAGACAGGACACACCCAATGAGCTATTTTTTTCTAATATCCACAAAGAAAAACACAGTGGGATACACAGACATAGAAACAGTCTCCTTGTCAAATGACTTACTGGAAACAGTCACTCCAATCCAAACAAACCTCCTTTTTTACCTATTCTCAGAACAATGGAAAAAAACCACAAACACAAACCAACACCCACAAATGCAACTCCTTCCCCCAAGTAGGTCTGTCACTATCTGGAGTGTCCTCTGACTGGTAGGCCATACGATGTCCCCACAAATGGCCTTTCTGTCTCAGATCTGGTCTCCTTGGTCAACTCTGTGAAGTTGTCAGGAGGCAGTGGTGAGCCAATTCCTGTCCTCTCAGGAAAGACCCCTCTTCAGAGCTTTCTTAGTATTTGGCAACCCTTACATCAGTAGGTACCAAGAAAGACTGACTCTGTCCTTAGTAAATCCAAACAAGTGAGCCCACTGCGACTGGGACTTGGACTGGCTCTGGTGCCTGGCTTCCTGGATCACAAAATTCAGAGAGTTCCATCACCAAGGAAATGAGGTGATGTCACTACCTTCAGGAAATAAATGAGGTCCCTGTCTTGGCCACTACTTTGTCCTAACAGTTGCATCCTAGTGTCTCCTGACATGGAGGCTGCCCTACTTCCTGTGATACTTTCACATGTTAGAATGGTATAGAAACCATAGTCACCTGGGAACAGCTCTCCACACAGGCCTGCTTTGGTCCATCTTCCCTGCATTAAGAATAGAGAGGCTGACTCAGACACATCCTTTCATCCTGACCATGTTGTTTGCCATGGAATATGACTTTTGTTCTCTCAGGTCTTTCATAGCTGCCTACATCTTCTCCAGGGATTATTTCTGCATGGATTTTGAGGTACTCAGCAGGTGGAAGATCTCCTAACTTCCTGTATTGTAATATCAACTTTATCCCTGCTCTTCTGTAAAGTGAGATTGAGGGAACATTGTATGGTTAGGGTTAATAGCATGTTCCATTTGGCTTAGGAATCATTCTGCTGGATGAATAATGGTATTGGGAACCAGCAATATTTATAAGAATATAGAGGTAAAATATAAGTATGAAAACAGAAATCAAGGTAATATTTGAAGCCCAGAAGGATTTGGGCTCTTGATTGGGATCCTTAGCTTGAGTAATGTTTTGCACCGAGGTCAATGCAAATCGATATACAATGGCATAAGACCCTGTACCTCAGATGATTGAATGTAGAAGAGAACATACAGTGAAAAAGGGATAGTGTGTAGGATTAGAATGATAGTCAGTAGGTTTAGGAGGAAGAGTGAGTCTAGGATTTGGACCAAAAGTTCTTTAGCAATAGGTTTCGGTTAGAGAGTGAATATAAATGGCACCATATGTGAAAAGTTGGGCACAATGATGAACTGGGAAAAATATGTAGGAAGGCAGACATCAATAGAGACATTAGGAAATCAGAAAAAGTATAACGTGATAAGATTTGACATTTTCAACAGGGTTGAGGTTGAATACATAATCTTAAAAAGAAACAAAAATGTAGTCACCAATTGGATTGACATTTGAGAGCATTAGGCAAACTGGACATGGATGTTTTTAGTAATCTACGTTCACATTCCATTGAGGCTTTATTGCAATCATAATGTGACCTTTGCATTTTGTGTCCAGAATATTACTGTGATAATATGTATATGTAGATCAGGTGACATGAGTATTTCTTCCACCTTTTCTGGGAGCAATATTTTGAAAACATATAAATTAGTACTGGGGATACTAAGAGGTTTACCCTGTGTTGATGAATATAGAGATGATGCATTAATAGACCATACTGTGAAAAAATTATGTGACTGGTTCCAAATTTACATAATGGATTGTTTTAATATCTGAAAATATAGACGAAATCATATATTGATATATGTACATTCATTCCAACAAGTTATATATCTAATGGTATTATTAGGGTTACCGTTTTATCATGAATAGTGTGTGAGTTTGCTTCAAAAATGATAATGGAATCGAAAATAATGTGTTTAGAAAGAAGTCTAGTGAAAAGACAGTCAAGAAACATAGAGGAATATATGTGTTCCAAAGGAGGAAGTGATTGAAAGTAAACCAAATATTTATAAATTTGTGAACTTGTGAATGAAAGGATATATTTTATGATGTCCATAAACTGAATAAATAATAACGTACCAAGTTTGAATAAAAATGAACTTTAAAAACACATCATATCCAATAGGAATGTATTTGCATTGATGTTAAACTTGGTCAGTTAGTCTAGAAATATTAGGATTTGTAAGAACCCTTCCCTGAATTTAGTTTTCAGTACTAGGAAACAAATATGTATTTCAGTGGATGTATATTTTCTGAGAATAAACTTGTTAAAAGTTGATTATAAATCCACATATATGAATATGAATGAATTCAGGTGGTGTATAAGAAGACATATATTTCATATTTTGGAAAATCTGGAGACTATATATATATATATATATATATATATATATATATATATATATATATATAGAGAGAGAGAGAGAGAGAGAGAGAGAGACAGAGAGAGAGAGAGACAAACACACACACATTATAATGTCGCAATATATATGTCAATCGAAATTCATCATGAAAAATAACTCATCCGCATATCCCAAAATATTCATTTTACTGAACATGGATGTATGTATAATGTTGTTCATCTAGGAAGCTCACCCATGGGTTGAATTTTCTGTACCAACAGCGTTTAGGAGGAGTGATCTCTTCTCACAAATAGTATCTGCCAAGTCAGCCACCTTACAAGAATGTAACGTGTGAAACCAGGTAGGATTCTATTTGTGCATATAAAAATACATGTGCTTAATAGGCTACAGAGAAAGGGAGACAGGAATTCATATATTCTTAACTTTAAAAACACATGGAATAGTGTGTAGTGTCCCTCTTTATCCCTTTTGATTAACTTTGGCTTAAAAAAAAGAATTTTATTGAGAATTTTTGTATATATCTTTGTCAGGAATATTGCTCTGAAGATTTCTTTCCTTGATGTGTCTTTGTCTGATTTTGGTATGTGAGTGATAATAGCCTCATGGAATGAGTTTGGAGGAGTTCCACCCTTTTCTATTTTATGGAATAATTTGAGGAGTATTGTGATGAATGCTTCTTTGAAGGTCTTGTAGAACTGGCTGAGAATATGTCTGTTCCTGGGCTTTGCTTGATTGGTAGGCTGTTGACAGCAACTTCTATTTCATTGCTTGAAATTGATTTGTTTAAATTGTTCACGTCCTACTAAATAAGTTTGGGTATATCTCTAAAATTTTATTGATGTCATCATGGTATTTTAATTTATTAGACTATAAATTTTCAAATTAGTTTTCAATTATTCTCTGTATTTTAGTTGTGTAGTCTGTAAAAGTTCCTTTATGATCCTTAATTTTAGTAATTTGAGGTTTTTTTTTTCTTCATTAGCTTGGTTAAGGAAGTGTCAATTTTATTTATTTTTCGAAGATTAAATTTTGTGTTGTGTCAAAAAAAATAACACATGGAAAATTATTTCAATAAATTGAATAGATTTATAACTCCTACCTTATATTATGCAAAAGGCAAGTCCAACTATACACCATGTCTCTTCTGAAATGCTTGTATCTATTCTGTTTTGGTTCTTTTCTCCATTATATTAGTATTAGTGGTAAGAGTCTCGTAGGGTATATGATGTTTCCGAGAATAATCTTGTGAAAAAGATAATTATAAATCCACATTCATGAATATGAAAAATTTAGGAAGTGCAAAATAAGACACATATATTTCATATTTTGAAAAATTTGGAGAGTATATCTATATTTATATCTATATATCTATATCTATATCTATATCTATATATATATATATATATATATATATATATATATATATATACACACACCACACACACACACACACACACTCACAGACATTAAAAAGTACCAATATAAATGCCAATCGAATTCATCAGTAAATATATATCATCCACAAAATGCAAAAAATATTTATTTTACTGAACATGAGTTTATATATAAGGTTTTCTAATAGGACGCTCTCCTATAGGTTGAATTTTCATTTTTAAAAGCATTTAGGAGGAGTGAACTCTTCTCACAATTTGTATCTGCCAAGACAGCCACCTCACAAAAATGTACGTGTGATACCTGGTAGGATTCTATATATGCATATAAATATACATGTGTGAATAGGCTACAGAAAAGGGAACAAGAATTCACATATTTGTTAAGTTTAAAAACACATGGACAATATTTCAATTAAAATTTGACTAGATTTATAACTCCAACCTTATATAAGGCAAATGTCAAGTCCAACTATACAACATGTCTCCTCTGAAGTGCTTGTATTTCTATTGTGTTGGGTTAATTTTCCCGATTATATTAGGATGAATAGTCTGAGTCTACTAGGTATGGGTTAGTGTCAGGGATTCAGTACTTCGAATGAAAAATTGGAAAATGAATCCAAATGTGTATGTAAATATACGCTGCACAAATATCCTCCCGCTCTCATCCAGAACAATGCCTTGACATTACCTTCACCACAAGTAAGACACAACTAGAGGAGAAGAGTTACAAAATCAGTGAATACATATTCTGGAATGGAAAATGCTCAGGAGTTCACAACCTTGGAGGTGGTAGAGGAGTTTCCAAAACTAAGGGACAGGTAAACACTCCACAAACATGGAGCTCTGCTGGCCTAAAAACTTTTTGAGAAAACTGCCTCTGAGCTTCCACACTTGAAATATATGTTGTTTTCAGGAGATTTGGCTTCCTTTGTAGTGAGACCATCAAAGCTGGGTCTACATCTATGTGACCTGGAGGACATGGTTTCTTATTTTCCAATGAACAAGATGAAGCAGTGCTGAATCCTCTCTTTGTAGGTAAACTGAGGCCACTGGGGACTAAGTGTCTCCCCGTGTGGACTGTGAAGCCATTTGGTCCTCCTCCACTTTTTGTGGAGTTTTTGCTGCTGCACTGTGAGTTTTGGTATTTGTTTCACGAAATACTAGAAGCTAAACTGGGACACAGTGCTGGAGGGAGTTCTGTCACGTGTGGTGGGTCAGGGTCTGCAAGAGAATGCACCAACTAGGCTTCTATCTCTCACAGCTTTCCCCATTGCCCCCTTGTCCATATCAACCTGATTCTTAATTTTCCTCTGAAAACTCTCCATATAACAAGATGCCTTACATATAAGGGTCTGCTGGCTGCACCATGTCAGTTACAAGCCATTTGGAATCCAATGGTAGATCCACAAGGCCCTTCCACGAATGTTTTATCAAACACCTCCACACCACTGCTCTAGACCCACTACTCAGCAGGCTCCAAACTACTGGCATCTCTGTTCTACACCATTTTCATGAAACTCAGTAAATCAAGGCACTGTCTGGTATAATCATGATCAGCAAAAGGACATCCAATGTTTCTCCAGTGCCACCTGGTCATAGGTATTTCAAAAATTTCATGGTATTTATCTAGCCATTTTTCAAGCATGAAGTTGGAGGCACTGTGGGTTTCAATTCATTCAGCAAAGATTAAATGGTGAGGAAGCTCATTTCAATAAAATCTCTGGAGAATTCTCACAGGCAAGGCTTCCCAAAGAGTGGACAAAAGGTCACATTAGGCGAGGCCCATTGAGGTCTATAATGTGAGGTCCATGTGTGTTTTGACTCTCAACTATGGCTGCCATTTCTTTAAGGATAAAATCATGTGATATCCTTGCTGAGATTCCCAGGCCTCTGTGGAAATCCACCCGGGGCCTAGGTCTGTTTCCAAGAGCGAATTTCATCCATGGCCTCTTAAAATCCCAACAAAATTCATGGCAATGCTTCTCTGAGTTCAGTTCCAAAACCCAGTCTCTAAGGGGAATCACACCAGAGTTCAAGCCCACGTGGATACAGTCATTTATTCCAATGCCACACAAATGAGCAACATTAAAACCAAAACACTCCCACATAGCCCTCATCTTATTCCATATAGTCAATCATCTTAACATCTGGCTGGAGGTTTCCATGAGGGGCGCAGCCCAAGACAGTGTCCAAAATCAGCTCGTTTGCCCCTCATTTGCCTAAAGTCAGGGTAGGCTGGACACCGTTTCTGTGAACCAGGAGTGAACAAATAAACCTGCCGTTAATACTTCTGTATTTCTCCAATTTTGAGGTCTACTGATTTTAGGTATCAATTCTTTAGGTGATTTAGAGTCAAGCGAAAACACAAGCACCTCTGCAGGGCTTTGAAGAACTCATTTGACCCAAATAATCCCTATTCTCATTTGATAGAGTGCAGCAACCTAACAGAGGAAGGCAAGAGACTTCATCCAAAATGAATGATATTTTTTGCCATTGTGCTTTTGGAAGCTCACATGGGATCATTCTTAAGATCCATCAGGTGCTGAGAATCTTAGCCACAGCCACACACAGGTCCAAGAGGCTGATAAAGACACATCCCTTTCCACAGCAATAAAGCTAAGAGCCACAGGTGAGGCCCATTCATTTCCATTTGAAAACTGTTTTCTTCAGGCTTCACAAAGGGGTGGCCTGAGGCAAAGGCCTTCCTGACATTCAGTGCAACACAACAATAAGTAAGCAAAAAGCCCAAAGCAGTGTTTCTGCACTGAGACTTTCCTGGTCACACTGATATCTGAGTTTTCTGAGATGCTCGCCATTCTCTTCAACTATCCAGTACATGGCCATGTCACAGAGCTTGGAGGTGGTACATATTTTGGACACAAATCCATGAGTCTATTCTGGAGAGTGGCCAGAATTCAGGAAGAAAACAACAACTTAGAAAGATAGCAGGTGTTGCACATCGATAAGACAAGCTGCAGTCCATTCATATATTGGGCAGGATGAATTATGGGAAGATTTATACTAGACAGGACACATCCATTAATGCATTCTCTTTTCTAATGTCTACAACAACGGACACAGTGGGATACATAGAAACAGAAACACTCACCGTGTCAAATGACTTACTAGAAACTGTCCACTCCAAACCAAACAAAACGCCTTTCCTATCTATTCTCAGAACATGAGACAAAACAACAAACCCACACCACTCCCACAAAGGCACCTCCATCCCCCAAGTAGGTCTGTGACGATCCGGAGTGACCTCTGACTGGTGGGCCATACTATGTTCCCCCCGAAATGGCCTGTCTTCTCTCAGATCTTGTTTCCTTGACCAACTCTGTGAAGAAGTCAGGAAAAAGTGGTTAGCCACTACCTGTTTTCTCAGGAAAGGTCCATCTTCAGAGCTCTCCTGGCATTTGGCCATCCTCACATCATTAGGTACCAAGAAAACTGACTCTGTCCTTGGTAAATCCAAACAAGTGAGCCCACTGGGCCTGGGACTGGGACTGCCTCTGGGTGCCTGGCTTCTTGGATACCAAGTTCAGAGAGTTCCATCACCAAGGAAATGAGGTATGTCACATTCTTTGGAACTGAATGAGGTCACTGCCTTGGCAACCACTTTGTCCTAACAGTTGCTTCCAATGGTTACATGAGATGGAGGTTTCCCCTACTTCCTGTGACACTTTCATAAGGTAGAATGTATATCAACCATTGGCACCCGGGAACAGCTCTGACTCAGGCCTGGATTGTTCAACCTTGTCTACAATAAGAAGAGAGAGGCAGATTCAGACACATCCCTTCATCCTGACCAGGTTGTTTGCCATGGAAGATGACTTTTGTTCTCTCAGGTGCTTCATACCTGCCTACAAATTCTCCAGATATTATTTGTGCATGGACATTTGAGGTTCTCAACTGGTGGAAGATCCCCAAATTCCTGTATTGTAAGAACCCCTCTGTCCCTGCTCTTCTGTAAAATGATTGAGGGAACAGTGTATACTTGGGGTTAAAAACAGGTTTGATTTGGTGACGAATGATTCTGTGCGATGAATAATGGCATTGGGAACCTGCAATATTTACAAGAATATAGAGGTGAAATATAAGTATGAAAACAGAAATCTAGGTATGATTTGAAGCCCAGAAGGGTTTTGCCCTTGATTGGGATACTTAGTTTTGAATTATGTTCTGCCAAGTTGTCTCAGATAATTCGAATTACAATGGCATAGGACGTTGTACATTGGATGATAGAATTTAGAAGAGAACATCAGGTCAAAAAGGGATATTCAGTAGCATTAGGAAGATAGTCGGTAGGTTTAGGAAGAAGAGTGAGTATAGGATTTGGACCAAAAGTTCTTTAGCAATAGACTTTTGGTTATAGAGTGAATGTAAATGTCAGCACATATGAAGAGTCAGTCACTATGTTGAACTGCGGAAAATATGTAGAAAAGCAGATATCAATAGAAACATTACGAAATCAGGCAAAGTATAAAGTGAGGGATAGAATTAGACATTTTCAACAGTGTTGAGTTTGAATATATAAATTAGGAAAAAACAAATATGTAGTCACCAATAGGATTGACAATTGACAGCATTAGGCAACCTGGACATGGATGTTTTTAGAAATCCATGTTCACTTTCCATTTAGGCTTTGGTACAATCATAAGTGTGACCTTTCCATTTTTTGTCCAGAATATTACTGTGATAATGAGGTGACATGAGTATTTCTTTCACCATTTCTGGGAGCAATATATTGAAGATGTAATATTAGAATGGGGGTACAAAGAGGTGTACCCTGTTTCTATGAACATAGAAAAAAAGCATGAATAGACCATACTGTGAATAAATAATATAATTTTTTCAACTTTAAATAATGAATTGAACTGATATCTGAAAAATTAAAGGAAATCGTATATTGATATACAATCATTCATTCCAACCAGTTATATATCTATTGGAAATATTAGTGTTTTTGGTTTATCATGAAGAGTGTGTGAGTTTTGCTTCAAAATGATTATGGAAATTCAAAATTATGTGTTTGGAAAAAAGTCTGCTGAAAAGACCAGTCAAGAAACCCTGACAATACATGTGTTCTGAAGCAAGAAGTGATTAAAGTTGAAACAAATGCCTATTAATTTGTGAACTTTGGATGCAATGTATATCCTATGATGTGCAAAAACTGAAGAAACAATAATGTACCAGTGTCGAATACAAATGAATGACAAATTACATATCATGTCCCATAGGAGTCTTCTTGCATTGATGTTAGACTGGGTCAGTTACTGTAGAGTAATTAGGATTTGTATGCACCATTCACTCTAGTTAGGTTTCAGTACTATGAAACAAATATGTATTTCAGGTGGATGAATATTTCTGATTATAATCTTGTGAAAAGTTGATTATAAATCCACATA